>NC_134689.1:397270065-397570065 GCF_050947455.1 Rhinoderma darwinii | reverse complement strand
ATGATCACACTGCGCTGTATAATAATACCGAGTATCTATACACTGATAATAATCACACTGCACTGTATAATAATACTGAGTATCTATACACTGATAATAATCACACTGCACTGTATAATAATACCAAGTATCTATACACTGATAATAATCACACTACACTGTATAATAATACCAAGTATCTATACACTGATAATAAGCACACTGCACTGTATAATAATACCGAGTATCTATACACTGATAATGATCACACTGCGCTGTATAATAATACCGAGTATCTATACACTGATAATAAGCACACTGCACTGTATAATAATACCGAGTATCTATACACTGATAATAAGCACACTGCACTGTATAATAATACCGAGTATCTATACATTGATAATAATCACACTGCACTGTATAATGATACTGAGTATCTATACACTGATAATAATCACACTGCACTGTATAATGATACTGAGTATCTATACACTGATAATAATCACACTGCACTGTATAGTAGTACTGAGTATCTACACACTGATAGTAATCACACTGCACTGTATAATAATACTGAGTATCTATACACTGATAATAATCACACTGCACTGTATAATAATACCGAGTATCTATATACTGATGATAATAATCACACTGCACTGTATAATAATACTGAGTATCTATACACTGATAATAATCACACTGCACTGTATAATAATACAGAGTATCTATACACTGATAATAATCACACTGCACTGTATAATCATACTGAGTATCTATACACTGATAATAATCACACTGCACTGTATAATGATACCGAGTATCTATACACTGATAATAATCATACTGCACTGTATAATAATACCGAGTATCTATAGACTGATAATAATCACACTGCACTGTATAATAATACCGAGTATCTATACACTGATAATAATCACACTGCACTGTATAATAATACTGAGTATCTATACACTGATAATGATCACACTGCACTATATAATAATACTGAGTATCTATAGACTGATAATAATCACACTGCACTGTATAATAATACCGAGTATCTATACACTGATAATAATCACACTACACTGTATAATAATACCGAGTATCTATACACTGATAATAATCACACTGCACTGTATAATAATACCGAGTATCTATACACTGATAATAATCACACTGCACTGTATAATAATACCGAGTATCTATACACTGATAATGATCACACTGCACTATATAATAATACCGAGTATCTATACACTGATAATAAGCACACTGCACTGTATAATAATACCGAGTATCTATACACTGATAATGATCACACTGCACTGTATAATGATAGCGAGTATCTATACACTGATAATGATCACACTGCACTGTATAATGATAGCGAGTATCTATACACTGATAATGATCACACTGCACTGTATAATGATAGCGAGTATCTATACACTGATAATAATCACACTGCACTGTATAATAATACAGAGTATCTATACACTGATAATAATCACACTGCACTGTATAATAATACTGAGTATCTATACACTCATAAAAATCACACTGCACTGTATAATAATACAGAGTATCTATACACCCATAATAATCACACTGCACTGTATCATAATACCGAGTATCTATACACTGATAATAATCACACTGCACTGTATAATGATACCGAGTATCTATACACTGATAATAATCACACTGCACTGTATAATGGTACCGAGTATCTATACACTGATAATCACACTGTACTGTATAATAATACTGAGTACATATACACTGATAATAATCACACTGCACTGTATGATAATACCGAGTATCTATACACTGATAATAATCACACTGCACTGTATAATAATACCGAGTATCTATATACTGATAATAATCATACTGCACTGTATAATAATACTGAGTATCTATGCACTGATCATAATCACTCTGCACTGTATAATTATACCGAGTATATACACACTATAATAATCACACTGCACTGTATAATAATTCTGAGTATATACACACTATAATAATCACACTGCACTGTATAATAATACCGAGTATCTATACACTGATTATAACCACACTGCACTGTATAATAATACCAAGTATCTATACACTTATAATAATCACACTGCACTGTATAATAATACTGAGTATCTATACACTGATAATGATCACACTGCGCTGTATAATAATACTGAGTATATACACACTATAATAATCACACTGCACTGTATAATAATACCGAGTATCTACACACTGATAATAATCATACTGCACTGTATAATGATACCGAGTATCTATACACTGATAATAATCACACTGCACTGTATAATAATACTGAGTATCTATACACTGATAATGATCACACTGCGCTGTATAATAATACCGAGTATCTATACACTGATAATAATCACACTGCACTGTATAATAATACTGAGTATCTATACACTGATAATAATCACACTGCACTGTATAATAATACCAAGTATCTATACACTGATAATAATCACACTACACTGTATAATAATACCAAGTATCTATACACTGATAATAAGCACACTGCACTGTATAATAATACCGAGTATCTATACACTGATAATGATCACACTGCGCTGTATAATAATACCGAGTATCTATACACTGATAATAAGCACACTGCACTGTATAATAATACCGAGTATCTATACACTGATAATAAGCACACTGCACTGTATAATAATACCGAGTATCTATACATTGATAATAATCACACTGCACTGTATAATGATACTGAGTATCTATACACTGATAATAATCACACTGCACTGTATAATGATACTGAGTATCTATACACTGATAATAATCACACTGCACTGTATAGTAGTACTGAGTATCTACACACTGATAGTAATCACACTGCACTGTATAATAATACTGAGTATCTATACACTGATAATAATCACACTGCACTGTATAATAATACCGAGTATCTATATACTGATGATAATAATCACACTGCACTGTATAATAATACTGAGTATCTATACACTGATAATAATCACACTGCACTGTATAATAATACAGAGTATCTATACACTGATAATAATCACACTGCACTGTATAATCATACTGAGTATCTATACACTGATAATAATCACACTGCACTGTATAATGATACCGAGTATCTATACACTGATAATAATCATACTGCACTGTATAATAATACCGAGTATCTATAGACTGATAATAATCACACTGCACTGTATAATAATACCGAGTATCTATACACTGATAATAATCACACTGCACTGTATAATAATACTGAGTATCTATACACTGATAATGATCACACTGCACTATATAATAATACTGAGTATCTATAGACTGATAATAATCACACTGCACTGTATAATAATACCGAGTATCTATACACTGATAATAATCACACTACACTGTATAATAATACCGAGTATCTATACACTGATAATAATCACACTGCACTGTATAATAATACCGAGTATCTATACACTGATAATAATCACACTGCACTGTATAATAATACCGAGTATCTATACACTGATAATGATCACACTGCACTATATAATAATACCGAGTATCTATACACTGATAATAAGCACACTGCACTGTATAATAATACCGAGTATCTATACACTGATAATGATCACACTGCACTGTATAATGATAGCGAGTATCTATACACTGATAATGATCACACTGCACTGTATAATGATAGCGAGTATCTATACACTGATAATGATCACACTGCACTGTATAATGATAGCGAGTATCTATACACTGATAATAATCACACTGCACTGTATAATAATACCGAGTATCTATACACTGATAATAATCACACTACACTGTATAATAATACCGAGTATCTATACACTGATAATAATCACACTGCACTGTATAATAATACCGAGTATCTATACACTGATAATAATCACACTGCGCTGTATAATAATACCGAGTATCTATACACTGATAATGATCACACTGCACTATATAATAATACCGAGTATCTATACACTGATAATAATCACACTGCACTGTATAATGATACCGAGTATCTATACACTGATAATAATCACACTGCGCTGTATAATAATACCGAGTATCTATACACTGATAATGATCACACTGCACTATATAATAATACCGAGTATCTATACACTGATAATAATCACACTGCACTGTATAATGATAGCGAGTATCTATACACTGATAATAATCACACTGCACTGTATAATAATACTGAGTATCTATACACTGATAATAATCACACTGCACTGTATAATAATACCGAGTATCTATACACTGATAATAATCACACTGTACTGTATAATAATACAGAGTATCTATACACAGATAATGATCACACTGCACTGTATAATAATACAGAGTATCTATACACAGATAATGATCACACTGCACTGTATAATAATACCGAGTATCTATATACTGATAATAATCACACTGCACTGTATAATAATACTGAGTATCTATACACTGATAATAATCACACTGCACTGTATAATGATACCGAGTATCTATACACTGATAATAATCACACTGCACTGTATAATAATACAGAGTATCTATAGACTGATAATAATCACACTGCACTGTATAATAATACCGAGTATCTATACACTGATAATAATCACACTACACTGTATAATAATACCGAGTATCTATACACTGATAATAATCACACTGCACTGTATAATAATACCGAGTATCTATACACTGATAATAATCACACTGCGCTGTATAATAATACCGAGTATCTATACACTGATAATGATCACACTGCACTATATAATAATACCGAGTATCTATACACTGATAATAATCACACTGCACTGTATAATGATACCGAGTATCTATACACTGATAATAATCACACTGCGCTGTATAATAATACCGAGTATCTATACACTGATAATGATCACACTGCACTGTATAATAATACCGAGTATCTATACACTGATAATAACCACACTGCACTGTATAATGATAGCTAGTATCTATACACTGATAATAATCACACTGCACTGTATAATAATACTGAGTATCTATACACTGATAATAATCACACTGCACTGTATAATAATACCGAGTATCTATACACTGATAATAATCACACTGCACTGTATAATGATAGAGTATCTATACACTGATAATAATCACACTGCACTGTATAATAATACCGAGTATCTATACACTGATAATAATCACACTGCACTGTATAATAATACTGAGTATCTATACACTGATAATAATCACACTACACTGTATAATAATACTGAGTATATATACACTGATAATAATCACACTGCACTGTATAATAATACTGAGTATCTATACACTCATAATAATCACACTGCACTGTATAATAATACCGAGTATCTATACACTGATAATAATCACACTGTACTGTATAATAATACAGAGTATCTATACACTGATAATAATCACACTGCACTGTATAATAATACAGAGTATCTATATACTGATAATAATCACACTGCACTGTATAATGATACTGAGTATCTATATACTGATAATAATCACACTGCACTGTATAATGATACTGAGTATCTATATACTGATAATAATCACACTGCACTGTATAATAATACCGAGTATCTATACACTGATAATAATCACACTGCACTGTATAATAATACGGAGTATCTACACACTGATACTGATCACACTTCACTGTATAATGATACCGAGTATCTATACACTGATAATGATCACACTGCACTGTATAATGATACCGAGTATCTATACACTGATAATAATCACACTGCACTGTATAATAATACCGAGTATCTATACACTGATAATAATCACACTGCACTGTATAATAATACGGAGTATCTACACACTGATACTGATCACACTTCACTGTATAATGATACCGAGTATCTATACACTGATAATAATCACACTGCACTGTATAATGATACCGAGTATCTATACACTGATAATAATCACACTGCACTGTATAATAATACCGAGTATCTATACACTGATAATAATCACACTGCACAGTATAATAATACCGAGTATCTATACACTGATAATAATCACACTACACTGTATAATCATACCGAGTATTATACACTGATAATGATCACACGGTTCGGATAGTGTCACCCTCAAACAGAATTTAGCCTTTTTGTGTTTACAGTTTTACAGAAAACCTGTTTTTCTTGTCTCTTTTACCATGTATTTCTCATAGTGATGTACCGCTATATATATATATATATATATATATATATATATATATATATATATATATATATATATATACACACACACACACACACACATAAACGGTTTATCATATAGTCTTATACTCTGTGCTATAATTCTAAGTTTCCAACAATATTATTACTTTTGATGTTTATGTCGAATCATTATAGAGGAAAACAGACTGAATACGGTGGAACCTCCATGTCAATTTCTCCAGCCTCCTCTGGTTTTGTATACTGCAAATCTCTGGCTACCCTCATCACTGTACCTAGTAACAATGCCCTCTCTGTTGGCATACACTGGCACAGTGAGGTGAAGGTTGCCATGGTATTCCTTGCCAGTCTGAATTGGTTCATTGTTATATGAGAAGGAAGAAGGAGTGGGGGTTAAATAGAAGGAATGGTAGTATAATATTTAAAGGGGTAAAGGGAAATTGGTTTATACATACCAGATCACAGTGATTGTATGCGAAGACGGATGTAAAGCTTCTGAATAAGTGGTTGCTATCTTACAGTATATTAGCAGTATGCAGTGCACTATAAAAGGATGAAGATATGCACTAGCTTGTTTTATATATATATATATATATATATATATATATATATATATATATATATATATATATATATAGGAAAACCACTGTGGGGTGACCACCCAGAATTCAATTATCAAAGAATTGGGCCACTATGGGTCTAGAGTAGATATGGACCATACCAGTGGTTTACTGGGGTGTGCCTGGTGCTGGGTGTCAAGGGGGTTCTCCAAATAAGCCATTCTGCCTTCACCAGGGTATTTGGATACAGCAAACTCAATCTTTGTCCCTAGTGAAGAATAGAATAGCTAGATCAGTGGTGGTCATCTCAAAGTAGTGGTCTTTTAGTCATCAGTAATGGTCATTTGATTTGTCTGCCAGCAACAAACATTCATCGGTCTTTTGCAGGTTGGGTGTAGACAGAGACTTTGACAACATCGCTGACCAGAGACACAATAATTGTAGGCTGAAATATTTTGAGATGATAAAACAATGAAGTCCATAAGTTAATTCTATGGAGAAAGGAAATACGACTGGCTGTCATACACCTAATCACTTTGGAGAAGATATGATTTGGCAGGAAAAGTCCAACCTGTCCAATCCATCTTTGCTTTGCCACCGAACCCTTAGCTAGAGTTTGCCGAGGTAGATGGTAACGTTTATGTCCTGCTTAATGCTTCCCAATTTAATCACTGCTCAAAGGCACAATGTAATAATCACATAGCAGTTTGGTCATCCAGTCCTTCAATCATGAAAGGCCTCAGTCCTTCACTTTCCTGTATAGTAAAGATGTCTTCAACATGACACAATCTAGAATGAACATACACTGAATTTCAAGGAAGTCTACAGGTGTTACAATAATCTGCATAGGTATGTGGGCAAAAAGTTTTTACGCATAAATTGGAATTATGATGTTTGCCTAGATTTGTGAACACAAAAGTAAATGTCTTGCAAAATGGGTGTTTTTTGTTATTTTCTAAAAGTTGAAGCTTGTGGTTGGTTAGGCTCTGTTCACATCTGTATCAGAGGCTCCATCGCAGATTCCAGCAAAACGACGGATCCTCAGAGAGACCCTATTAGAAGTGAATAGAGTTCCTCGGGCATCGGAGATATCCTACACAGATGTGAACCAAGCCTTAATGCCCTTTTACACAGGCCAATGATCCGGTTCATATAAACGCTCGTTCCCGATCATTCTCCTGTGTAAACAGGGCAACGATCAACCGATGAACGAGCAAATGCTCGTTCATCGGCTGATCATATCGTTTATGCAGCACAAATTATTATTGTTGTCGGCAGCACATCTCCCTGTGTAAACAGGGAGATGTGTTGCGGACATGATAGAAATGCATGGAGACGAGTGATTGTCGTAACAAGCGCTCATCCCCATACATAGCTCCTTGTAAAAAGAGCAAACGAGCACCGATCAACGGGCTGCCTTGTTGATCGACACTCGTTTTTAAGGCCAATATTGGCCGGTGAAAATGGACCCTTAGAGTTTGCGGTCAAGAAGAGATTTGTCTGTAGTTATAATGGGGATCCCCTTTGCTCATTTCTTTGCCCCTAAATAAGCTATATATTAAGAAATTTCCAAACCACGGTTATTCATGTGATAATAAAGCTCTCATTATTTAACACATAAATCAAATGGAACCAAAGAATCTTTTAGTAAAACAGCTTAAGGTTTACATGATTTAATTTGGTGGTGTTAAGGGAGACCTTCCAACGAAAAGGTTTCTTTTTATTTCCATTAGCACACGTTAAAAATTTAAAAAAATGCTTTTTAATATCCTCTTCTAGTCTGAAAAATTATGACAACAGGCCCAAAGCCTAAAGAAAGTTTTTGATGACACCAATGCCTGTTTTGATTTCGTCATCTGCACCCTCTGTTACTTCTATGGTGTTATATATATATATATATATATATATACATACTAGTCCTTCTCAATGAATTAGAATGTCATCAAAACGTTAACCAGTAATTCAATTCAAAAAGTGAAACTCATATATTCCATAGATTCATTACACACAGAGGGATCTATTTCCAGCAAATTTTATTTTAATGTTGATGATTATGGCTAACTGTTAATGAAAACCCAAAATTTTGTCTCAGAACATTAGAATATTGGGTAACAGTTGAAGATTGTAGACTCATGGTGTCACACTCTAATCAGCTAATCAATACAAAACACCTGCAAAGGTTTCCTAAATCTTTAAATGGTCCAACAGTCTGATTCAGTAGGCTACACAATCGTGGGGAAGACTGCTGACTTGACATTTGTCCAGAAGACAGTCATTGACACCCTGAACAATGAGGGTAAGCCCTAAACGGACATTGCTAAAGAAGCTGCTGTTCAGAGTGCTGTATCCGAGCATATTAATGGAAAGTTGAGAGGAAGGAAAAAATGTGGTAGAAAAAGGTGCACAAGCAACAGGGATAACCGCAGCCTTGAAAGGATTGTCAAGAAAAGGCCATTCAAGAATCTGGGGGAAATTCACAAGGAGTGGACTGCAGCTGGAGTCAGGGCTTCAAGATCCACCACACACAGACGTTTCCAGGACACGAAAAAGGACTGTTCTGTTGTTCAGTGGTCCAAAGTCCTGTTTCCAGATGAAAGTAAATTTTGCATTTCATTGGGAAATCTCAGTCCCAGAGTCTGGAGGAAGAGCGGAGAGGCGTCAATCCAAGTGGCTTGCAGTCCAGTGTGAAGTTTCCACAGTCAGTGATGGTTTGGGGAGCCATATCATCTGCTGGTGTTGGTCCTCTGTGTTATATCAAGTCCAGAGTCAACAAAGCCGTCTATCAGGACATTTTAGAGCACTTCATGCTTCCTTCTGCTGACAAGCTTTATGGAGATCATGATTTCATTTTCCAGCAGGACTTGGCACCTGCCCACACTGCCAAAAGTACCAATTCCTGGTGTAATAACCACAGTATCACTGCGCTTGATTGGCCAGCAAATTCGCCTGACCTAAACCCCATAGAGAATCTATAGGTTATTGTCAAGATGAAGATGAGGGCCACCAGACCCAACAATGCAGACGAGCTGGAGGCCGTTATCAAAGCAACCTGGGCTTCCATAACTCCTCAGCAGTGCCACAGGCTGATCGCCTCCATGCCACGCCTCATTGATAACACCTCAGCAGTGCCACAGGCTGATCACCTCCATGCCACGCTGCATTGATAACACCTCAGCAGTGCCACAGGCTGATCACCTCCATGCCACGCTGCATTGATAACACCTCAGCAGTGCCACAGGCTGATCGCCCCCATGCCACGCTGCATTCATAACACCTCAGCAGTGCCACCGGCTGATCGCCTCCATGCCACGCTGCATTCATAACACCTCAGCAGTGCCACAGGGTGGTCGCCTCCATGCCATGCCATATTGATAGCACCTCAGCAGTGCCACAGGCTGATCGCCTCCATGCCATGCCATATTGATAACACCTATGCAGTGCCACAGGCTGATCGCCTCCATGCCACGCCGCATTGGTAACACCTCAGCAGTGCCACAGGCTGATCGCCTCCCTGCCATGCCATATTGATAACACCTCAGCAGTGCCACAGGCTGATCGCCTCCATGCCACGCCGCATTGATGACACCTCAGCAGTGCCATAGTGTGATCGCCTCCATGCCACGCCGCATTGATGCAGTAATTCATGCAGAAGGAGCCCGACCAAGTATTGAGTGCATATACTGTACATACTTTTCAGTAGGCCAACATTTCAGTATTAAAAAATCTTTTTGGAAATTGGGCTTATATAATATTCTAATTTTCTGAGAGATGAAATTTTGGGTTTTCATTAACTGAAAGCCATAATCATCAACATTAAAAGAAAAAAATGCTGGAAATAGATCACTCTGTGTGTAATGAATCTATATAATATATGAGTTTCACTTCTTGAATTGAATCACTGAAATAAATTAACTTTTTGATGATATTCTATGTCATTGAGAAGGACTAGTATATACATACAATACTGTGCAAAGTTTCAGGCAGTTGTGTAAAAATGCCGCAAACTAAGAGTGCTTTCAAAAAATAGAAGTGTTAATAGTTTTTTTTTTTTATCAATTAACAAAATACGAAGTGAATGAACAGAAGGAAAATCCAAATCAAATCAATATTTGGTGTGACCAACTTTTGCCTTCAAATCAGCATCAATTCTTCTAGGTACACTTGCATAAAGTCATGGATTTTCTAAGATTAGAGTCAGGTGTATGATTAACCAATTATACCAAACAGGTGATAATGATCATCATTTTCTTGTGTAGGTTGAAACACAGTCATTAACAGTAACAGAAACGGCTGTGTAGGAGGCTTAAAACTGGTTGAGGAACAGCCAAACTCTGCAACAAAGGTGAGGTTGTGGAAGACAGTTTCATGTCACAGGTCCACCATGGCAAGATGCCACAGAAACAAGACACAGGGTAGTTATACTGCATCAGCAAGGTCTCTCCTAGGCAAAGATTTAAAAGCAGACTAGGGTTCCAAGATGTGCTGTTCAAGCTCTTTTGAAGAAGCACAAAAAAACGGGCAACGTTGAGGACCGTAGACGCAGTGGTCGGCCCAGGAAACTTAGTACAGCAGATCAAAAATACATCATGCTTACTTCCCTTATAAATCGGAAGATATCCAGCAATGCCATCAGTTTAGAACTGGCAGAAACCAGTGGGACTCAGGTACACCAATCTACTGTTAGGAAAAGTCTAGCCAGAAGTTGTCTAGATGGAACAAAAGCCCAGTTCGACGTGGAAACAAGGCCAAGTGACTTAACTATGCACGAAAACATAGGAACTTGGGTGCCGAAAAATGGCCACAGGTGCTCTGGACTGATTAGTCTAAATTTGAAAAATTTGGCTGTAACAGGAAGCAGTTTGTTCGCCGAAGAGCTGGAGAGCGGTACAATAATGAGTGTCTGCAGGCAATCGTAAAGCATGGTGGAGGTTCCTTGCATGTTTGGGGCTGCATTTCAGCAAATAATGTTGGGAATTTGGTCAGGATTAATGGTGTCCTCTAGGCTGACAAATACAGGTATATACTTAACCATCATGCAATACAATCAGGGAGGTGTCCGATTAGCTCAAAATTTATTCTGCAGCCGGACAACGACCCCAAACATACAGCCAATGTCATTAAGAACTATATTCAGCGTAAAAAAGAGAGAACTGGAAGTGATGATATGGCCCTCACAGAGCCCTGATCTCAACATCATCGAGTCTGTCTGGGATTACATGAAGAGGACGAAGGAGTTGAGGAAGCCTACATCCACAGAAGATCTGTGGTTATTTCTCCAAGATGTTTGGAACAACATCCCTGTGGAGTTCCTTCAAAAACTGTGTGCAAATGTACCTAGAAGAATTGATGTTTTGAAGGCAAAGGGTGGTCACACAAAATTTCTTTTTGTTTTTTTTTCTACAATGTAGATTCATATTGAACACATGATAACTATGAAGGAACATATGGAATTAAGTGGTAAACAAAAAAGTGTTAAATAAACCAGAACATGTTTTATATTTTAGGATCTTCAAAGAAGCCCCCCTTTTGCTTTGATGACTGCATTGCACACTCTTGGCATTCTCTCAATCAACTTCATGAGGTAGTCATCTGAAATGGTTTGCCAACAGTCCTGAAGGGGTTCCCAGAGGTGCTGAGCACTTGTTGGCTGCTTTTCTTTTACTCTGCGGTTCAACTCATACCAAACCATCTCAACTAGGTTTAGGTCGGGTGATTGTGGAGGCCACGTCATCTGACGCAGCACTCCATCACTCTCCTTCTTGGCCAAATCGCCCTTACATAGCCTGGAGGTGTGTTTGGGTCATTGTCCTGTTGAAATACAAATGATGGTCCCACTAAGCACAAACCAGATGGGACGGCATGTCATTGCATAATGGTGTGGTAGCCATGCTGGTTAAGTGTTCCTTGAATTTTTAATAAATCATCAACAGTGTCACCAGAAAAGCATCCCAACACCATCACACCTCCTCCTCAAAGCTTCACAGTGGGGATGACATATGTAGAAACCATCCGCTCACCTTTTCCGCGTCTCACAAAGACATGGCGGTTGGAAACTTAAATCTCACATTTTGACTCATCAAACCAAAGTACAGATTTCTACTGGTCTAATGTCCATTCCTTCTGTTTCTTGGCCCAAGAAATTGTCTTCTTGTCTTTGTTCCTCAGTAGTGGCTTCTTTGCAGTAATTCGACCAAAAGGTCTGATTCTCGCAGTCTGCTCTGAACAGTTTGTGTTGAGATGTCTCTGTGAAGCATTTATTTGGACTCTAATCTTAGGTGCTGGTAATTTGGATTTCTGAGGCTGGTAATTCTAATGAATTTATCCTCTGCAACAGAGGTAACTTTTGGTCTTCCTTTTCTGGGGTAGTCTTCATGAGAGACAGTTTTATCATAGCTTTTGATGGTTTTCATGAGTGAACTTGAGAATATCTTCAACGTTTTTGAAATTTCCCGGACTGACTGACCTTCATGTCTTAAATTAATGATGGACTGTCATTTCTCTTTACTTAGTTGAGTGGTTCTTGCCATAATGTGGATATGAACATTAGTTGAATAGGGATAAACACTTTATGGAAGGGTGTACCAATCCTACCTCTGCACAACACGGCTGATTGTCTCAAACACATTAGGAAGGCAAGAAATTCAACAAATTAACGCTTGACAAGGCATACCTGTTAATTGAAAACCATTCCAGATGATGACCTCATGAAACTGATTGTGAGAATACCAAGAGTGTACAAAACTATCATCAAAGCAAAAGGGGGAAACTGTGAAGAATCTAAAATAAAAACCAAATTATTGTTTGTTCAACACTTTTTAGTTTACCACTTAATTCCATATGTTCCTTCATAGTTATCATTTCTTCAATATGAATCTACAATGTAGAAAATAAATAAAGAAAAACCATGGAATGAAAAGGTATGTTCAAACTTTTGACTATCTATCTATATATATATAGATGGATATATATATAAGGGGGTTTTACACTGGGCGATTATTGGGCAGACAAGCTTTCGTATAACGCTCGTTGCCGATAATTGCCCTGTGTAAACAGGGCAGCGATCAGCAGAAGAACGAGCAAAAGCTCGATCAACTGCTGATCGTATAGTTTTAAAAAAAGTTAAATATTATCTTTGTCGGCAGCAGCGCCAAAATATATAGTAAAATATTATCATTGTCGGCAGCAGCGTTGCCGGAGACGCGCTGCCGACATGATAATAATGTATAGGGACAAGCGATCGGTGTAATGACCGCTCATCCCCATCTATACAGCAGCTCCGTGTGACAGGAGTAAACGAGCGCCGACCAACGATGTCTCGTTTATCGGCGCTCGCTGCACTGGCCGATTATCGTCCAGTGTAATAGGGCCTTTAGAGGGAATACATGTAGGCAATCTGCAGCACGGTGGCTGTAGGTGATATGGTAAGTGAATAGAAATGTTAAACCCTATACAGTATGTGACGGACGGAGAGGAGGACCGAATATAACTATTGTTTTTGGATAAGAGGAGAGGCTTAGTAAATCTCAATAATATATTACATCGAATTTAAATATATTACATCCAACTAATGTACTCCGGACGTGGCAGATGACACAGGGCATGGCGGATTCCTCCGAACGTGACAGATGACACAGGACGTGGCGGATTCCTCCGGACGTGGCAGATGACACAGGACATGGCGGATTCCTCCGAACGTGGCAGATGATATAGGACGTGGCGGATTCCTACGGACGTGGCAGATGACACAGGACGTGGCGGATTCCTCCGGACGTCGCAGACTCAATGCTAAAGGCACAGCACGGGAAACAGGAACAGGTAACAAGGCACGGGTAACAACTGGAACAGGAAACACTAAGGGACCATTTTCAAGACAGACTGGGAAAACTAACAACGCTCAGGCAAGGATCAGAAGGCCTGGGGCCTTCTTATAGACCAGGAAATCGTGGCAGTTGAGAATGATGACGACTTCCTTTATGCGCACGCTGGCCCTTTAAGGCCGGGCACGAGCATGTGCGCGCACCCTACGGGACCCAGCAGACCAGAGCAGAAGTGAGCGCTGGCGTCTCCTAAGAAGGAGATGGGGGCCAGCGCTCACGGATCCATGGCTGCGGGCATCGGGAGGTGAGTAAACCCGACGGCCCGCGGCCATGGACGCTACAGTGCACTACTGGTATGTGCTTGATTTCTATACCAACACAGGGAGGGACAACACAGAAAGCATGTGCTACTATCTTGTGGTATTAATTTTTTTATGCCTGCCAACTTTTCAGTTAGTAAGACACATCGTTTTTGGAGCAATATAGTAATTTCCCAGATAAAAGTAATAGAGACAGTTAAGGCGCAAAATAGGGACAGAAAGGCTTGAGTCAAAAGAAGGGACTGTCCCTTCCAAGAGGGTCACTTGGGAGGTATGATCCTTGTTATTAGTTAAGTGCGATCACTGCGATTCCTGCTCTTATTAAAGGAGTTGTATGTGATTACACATTGATAGCCTCTCCTTAGGAAATGCCATCATTGTGTGATGAGTGGGGATATGACCCCTCGGTCTAACAGAACAAAGAGGCGACGGGGCTTTTTGAATGTGTTTTCCTGGCCTGGTACTGCAGTTCGCCCCAATCAATTCAGTGCTGTGGCCACCTTGTTCTACTGATCAGTGAGGGCCATAATGGGTATTCCTGTAAACCCCCTTGAACTGTAAATGTAATAAAGCTTCTCTGCAATTGTGTAGCATAATGGCTCCGTGGTTGCCACTGTTGCCTTTTACCACTAGGCTTCTGGCTTCAAATCCAATTATTACATTGCGTTTGTACACAATATGGCCAAAAATACGTGGACACCTAAGCATCCCAATTATATTAGCTTGTTGGATTTTCAAAAACCATAGGTGTTAATATGGAGTTGGGTCCCTTTTGTCGCTATAAAAGCTTCCACTCTTCTGGGAAGTCTTTCCACAAGATTTTGGAGTGTGTCTGTGGAAATTTGTGCCCATTCAGCCAAAAGTAAATTTGGTAGGTCAGGCGCAGATGTTGGAGGAGATGGTCTGGATCACTATCGGCATTCCAATCCACCCCAAAGGTGTTGGATGGAGTTGAGGACAGGACCACCACTTGAGTTTCTCCACACTAAACTTCTCACACCATGATGGAGCTCGCCGTGTGCATAGGGGCACAGTCATACTGGAACAGGAAAGGGTCGAACCCCAAACTGTTACCACATAGTTGGAAGCTACAATTGTGTAAAAAAGTATTTGTATGCTGCAGCATTAACATTACCCTGCGTTGGAAATAAGGAGCCAAGCCCTGAAAATCAGCCCCAGGCCATTATCTCCTCCACCAAATTTTATAGTAGTCACTATGTATTCCGATAGGTAGCGTTCTCCTGGCATCCGCCAAACCCAGATTACTCCATCAGACTGCCAGATAGTGAGACGTGATTCATCACTCAAGGGAACGCACTGCTCCGGAATACAGCGGTAGTGTTTAGTGTATTTTTTTTTTCTACAATGGTATATAGAGTTTAGATCCCCATTAGACACAATGAACTCCATTGCGGCCAATGCTACCCAGTGTACATCTTGTGGCATGTATGCTCTCCTTGAACAGCCGCTTTAGAGACCATACTTCTGTGCCGGGTGTGCGAGAATTGCCCATTCGTATGCCCATTCTGGATCTAAGTGAGCAACTTTCAACACTGCGGGCAATTGACAACATGGAGAGGAGTTTGCTGCTCACTGAGTAAGCACTAATTGGGGTAGATTCAGGGGAGGCTGGTAGCATAGAAATTCAGGGTTCTGAGTGTCAGGGAGACTAGTCCTGATCTGGAACACCCCAATAAGTTTGCCAAGTTGGCAAATGAGGGGGACATCAGTTCAGGGATCGCACTGCTGCAGCTAGACACCTCCTCTAGCAACTAGGGGAATGTCTGCTACAGTAAGGAGGGGAATTGCAGCATAGGAAAGGCTAAACAGGTCCTGGTAGTAAGAGACTATTATTAGGGGAAACGATAGGGCAATCTGTCACAAAGACCGGGAATACTAAACAGTTTGCGGTCTCCTGTGTGCTCAGGTTCGGCATATCGTGGATCAGGTTAACAGATTATTGGGGGGGGGCTGCTGAAGACCCAGTGGTCATGGCGCACTTTGGCACAAATAACAAAGTTAGACGTAGGTGGGAGGTCCTAAAACATTATTTCAGGGACTTGTGTAAGAAGCTCAGGGCAAGGACCTCAAATGTAGTATTTTCAGAAATATTACCTGCACCACGTGCCAGAGACAGAGCGAGAGATTAGGGAGGTGAATAAGTGGCTAAAGAACTGGTTTAGGAAGAAGGGGTTTTGATTCTTGGAGAACTGGGCCGACTTCCCTTTTGGCTACAGACTCTACAGTAGGGATGGACTGCACCTAAATCGGGACGGTGCAGCTGTGTTGGGGGAAAAGATGGCTAGAGGGTTGGAGGAATGTTTAAACTAGAGAATTGCGGTGAGGGCAATTACTGTATAGTAGAGGAGGACATCGTAGCTAGTGAGCTGGGGCTAAGAAATTAACATGGGGTGAAATAGAGAAATGGGTTAGAACAGTTAATAGGAATAAGAAGAAATTTCAAAAAGAAGGAAAAATAGACTGGCACTGCTCTGACTCTTCAAATACCATATATTCCAGCACCATACAGGGGGCACGATCCCCAGTAAGATTCACATTAAATAACAGCAGGTGGTATGTAGAGAAAGATACTTGAAATGCACTAGAGAAGAAGAAAATTCCACGGCACTCACCACTCAGTTAAAACTTTCTTCTTTAGAAATTACCCAAAAATATTTTTCAAATACATATGAATAAATATAACTAGTAAATAATAAGACACTGAAAACTGAAAAAAAACAATAATCTGGGTGTAAGGAACAGTTCACACATAGCGTAAATACTGCAGATTTTTTTTGCGGAAAATCCGCAGCATAATACAGTAGCAGCAAAGTGGATGAGATCTGAACAAATCTCAGAAATTAACCTGCAGTCCGTTTTTCTAATCCGCAGCATGTAAGTTGTATTTGCGTAATCGCTGCTTTTGTGTTGCGGGTTTTCCGTATTGAATTCAATGAGGAAATAAAACCTGTAACAAATTGCAGATCTTGCATTTTTGTGGCGAAACTGCAATTCCGCCGCAAAAAATGCAACTCAGAAATAAAAAATCTTATACTTACCCGGAATTCTGTGCTTCTTCGTCCAGGCCGGCCTCCTGGGATGACATTTAATCCCATGGGACCACTGCAGCCAATCACAAGCTGCAGCAGTCAAACGGAATGAAATGTCATCCCAGGAGTCCGAGCTGCAGGACGGCAGAGGGACATGTCGCCATGGTTACGTAAGTATGAAACTTTTTTTATGCGCAGTTTTCCGCAGTGGCCATTCCAGCCGAAAAACTGCACCACAATTTGGGATTCCCTGCACCTTCTGTTAGGATTCCCTGTGACGCCCAGGACAGATACGCTGTGTGCTTTTATGCAGCGTGTCCGCCCTGTCTGAACATACCCTAATTGTGGAGGAGGATGAGGAAAAGTCCAATCTATTAAACGCCTTTTTCTCCTCTATATTTACACATGAAAATCCAATGTCAGATGACATAATTAGGGATAATCTAAATTCTCATTAAATGTTACCTGCTTAACCCAGCAAAAATTAAAGCTCCGCCTTAAAAACACTAAAATAGACAAATCACCACGTCCGGATTGTATACACCCCCGCGTTCTTCAGGAAATTTCTGTAATAGACAGACACTTATTTCTGATATTTAAGGATTCTATCATAACGGAATCTGTTTCACAGGACTGGCGCATAGCAAATGTGGTGCCGATATTCAAAAAGGGGTCAAAAAGTGACCCCGGAAACTATAGACCTGTAAGTTTAACCTCCATTGTGGGTGAAATATTTGAGGGTTTTCGAGGAGACGCTATTCCCGACTATCCCAATGAAAAGAGACTCTTAACACAGCATCAGCGTGGGTTTATGAGGGATCGGCCCTGTCAAACCAATCTGAATAACGTCTATGAGGAGGTAAGTTCTAGACTGGACCTAGGTAAGGCTGGGTATGTGGTGTATTTAGACTTCTCAAAGGAGTTTGATACTGTGCCGCATAAAAGTTTGGTATATAAAATGAAAATGTTGAGCCGGGGGAAAATATGTGTAATTGGTTTAACAACTGTCTAAGTGATAGAAAACAGAGGGTGGTTATTAATGGTACATCCTCAGAGTGGGTTGCAGTTACCAGTGGGGTTCCACAGGGGGCAGTATTGGGCCCTCTTCTTTTTAATATGTTTATTAATGACCTTGTAGAGGGTTTACAGAGTATAATTTCAGTATTTGAAGATGATACTAAGCTCTGTAAAGTAATCAACACAGAGGAGGATAATGTAATACTACAGAGGGATTTGAGGAAGCTGGAGGTTTGGGCAGAGAACTGCCATATGAAGTTTAATGTGGATAAATTTAAGGTTATGTACTTGGGCCGAGGAAACTAATTTTACAATTATGCATTACATGGTAAAACACTGGGTAAAACTGCTACTAAAAAAGATTTGGGGATATTGGTGGACAGTTCATTTACCTTTAGCAACCAGTGCCAGGCAGCTGCTGCCAAGGCAAATAAAATCATGGGATGCATCAAAAGAGGCATAGAGGCTCATGACAAGAACATAGTTTTGCCTCTATATAAATCGCTAGTCAGACCACACATGGAATATTGTGTACAATTTTGGACACCTGTGTATAAAAAGGACATGGCTGAACTAGAAGGGGTGCAAAGGGCGACCAAGGTAATTAAGAGAATGGGCTGATTGCAGTACCAAGAAAGGTTATCAAACTTGGGGCTATTCAGTTTAGGAAAAAGACGGCTTAGGGGCGATCTAATTACAATATACAAATATATAATTGGACAGTACAGAGATCTTTCTAATCCTCTTTTTACACCTAGGCTGGTAACAAGGACAAGGGGGTATCCTCTACTAGAGAAAAAAAATGTTTCACCGCCATCACAGATGGGGATTCTTTACTGTAAGAGCGGTGAGACTATGGGACTCTCTGCCACAGGATGTTGTGTTGGTGGATTCTTTGAACAAGTTCTAGAAGGGCCTTGATGCATTTCTTGGAAAATATAATATTACAGGTTATGAATACTGGATTCTGGAGATGGGATGTTGACACAGGGATTTATTCTGATTGCCATATTTGGAGTCGGGGGAGGAATTTTTCCGCTAATGAGGCAATTGGCATCAACCTCATTGGGTTTTGCCTTTTTCTGGGTTAATATAGTAGGTTTGTAGGTTGGACTTGATGGACCGGTGTCTTTTTTCAACCTTATCAACTATGTACTTATGTAATGCCAGATGACGCTTGGCATTGTGCATGATGATTTTAGGCTTATATGCAGCGATATTGGAAACCTATTTCATGAAGCTCTGGACGCTTAGTACTGGTGATGATGTCACTTCCAGAAGCAAGGTAGATTTGTGGAGTGAGTGATATAACGGAGGGTAGGCAATTTTTACTTGCCACACGCTTCAGTACATGGTCTTATCTTGCAGTCATACTCTTTTCTATCTGTCCCCTACTTATTGCTAACCTAACAAATTTATGTTAACATACAGTTGGGAACTGATGGAAGGAAGTATGACTGTAGGTGAGACTACACAGGGTATGTTTGTTTGTTGTATGTTACCAAGAAAATGCATAGGTCTGCACAAGACCTGTAGACACAAAACGATCAGAGATTTTCAATTAAGACCTATTGCAAAGTTGATATATTTTTCTTTTAGATGCATTTGGACAATGCAAAAATTTGGGTTGTGGACACCACCTTTAAGCAGCACATAGATCTGCTAACTTTATGCTATTAGGTTTGTTCTGTGCATAAATCGTTCAACTTCACTTCACAGATGTTTAATTGAGTTGAGATCCAAATAATGTGATGGTCACTACAGTATGGTATAGGCATGGTCATGAAACCCTTGGGCGAAAATTCATGCCTTGTGACAAAACTAGTGTAAAGGAAAAGGGAAGGAATTGCTATTACAACCAATCAGGTCTCTGCTTTTATTCTCTAAAGGGGTATAAGAAAATGAGAGATGACATTTCATTGGTTGCTACAAAAAACTACTCAACTTATTTTTTATACTAGTTCTACCAGCATGCTGTTGAAAGTTGTTAGAGGAATCATAGAGCACAGTTGGTAGCAGTGTCACAATCCGTGGGTATATGGACCCGCTAGGCCGCATCGCCTTAGCGGAGTAGCAGCTGGCTAAATAACAGTGTACCAAGTCTATACAAAGTCCAAGCACAAGGGTACGTGTAATAGTCCAGACAGTAGCAGAGGCTAGGCACAGATGGTACTTTGATGGCAGGTGATGCAAAACGTGGCAGGAGGTACCAGGCGTGGCAGATGACACCAGACATGCTGTAAGACAGCAGGCGTAGCAGATGGCAACACTAGAGAGGGCACAGGAACAAATACAGCACGGGATACAGGTAGCAGGGCATGGGAACACTGGAACCAGGATACGACTAAGGGACCATTTGCAAGACTAACATAGGAATACAAACAACGCTCAGGCAAGGAGTGAAAGGGCAGAGGCCCTTTTATAGTCCAGAGTGATTAGGGCTAATTGGTAACATTTCCATGTGCGCGCGCTAGCTCTTTAAAGCTGGGCAAGAGCGCGCACGCACTCTAGAAGCCACTGCAGAGCGGAAGTGAGAGCCGGTCTCCTAGGAAAGAGATGCCGACCGGCACCAGAGAGTCTGCGGTCGCGGCCATCGGGGGGTGAGTAGGAACGACGGCCCGCATCCGTGGATGTTAAAAGCAGTACACATGTTCTGCAGTGATCTGTAATAATCTTTAACCTCTTAAGGTCATGGAAAATTTTGGCCTTCAGGATGCAGCATATTTTTTTGTTGAGTCATAACTTTTTCAATTTTTTTGCTTACGTTTCTGTGTGAGGTATTGTTTTTTTTTTTGTGTAAGTAAGATTGCTTTCAAAAATAGAAGTGTTAATAGTTCTTTTTATCAATTAACAAAATACTAAGTGAATGAACAGAAGAGAAATCTAATTTAAATCAATATTTGGTGTGACCACCTTTTGCCTTCAAAACAGCATCAGTTCTTCCAGATACAATTGCACAAAGTCATGGATTTTATAGGATTATAGTCAGGTGTATGATTAACCATTTATACCAAACAGGTAATAATGATCATCATTTTCATATGTAGGTTGAAGCACAGTCATTAATGTAACAGAGACAGCTATGTAGGAGGCATAAAACTGGGTGAGGAACAGCCAAACTCTGCTAGAAAGGTGAGGTTGTGGAAGACCGTTTCATGTCACAGGTCCACCATGGCAAGACTGAGCACATCAACAAGACACAAGGTAGTTATACTGCATCAGCAAGGTTCTCCCGGGCAAAGATTTCAAAGCAGACTGGGGTTTCAAGATGTTCTGTTCAAGGTCTTTTGAAGAAGCACAAAGAATCGTATTATATATGTCCAAAATAAGATATAGTCTGCACCATTCGATTCACTGATGTCAATACTTTTTTCTTTCCTACTTCTTTGCTGTCCATAAAGAGCCTCAGAAAATACCCTCGGTTTTGTATTTATGTAATTTATCTTTGCTCAACCAAGTGACAGTCTATGCAGTATGTAGTAACTGTTTGTTCTTTTGTCTACAAGTGATCCTCTGTTCTGTTATTTCTGTATTTGCTCCACACTTATTATGCCTTGCAAGGGTCTCAACAGTGTCTTATGACTTTGGTCAACAACCAGGGTTTCCGACTACACACGTCATGGCCTTATGTTTTTGGAAAACTCATTCACGAAAATACCCAGGAGCAGGGTTGCCAGTCATCAATAAATTCACATAAAAGTAGTGGACTTTTTGCTAGCGTCCATGGTAGGGTTGTCACGATACCAGAATTTGGACTTCGATACCGATACTTTGTGTAGTATTGCGATTTCGATACCAAAACAATACTTTGCCAAGAGTAATAAAAAAAAAAAAAAAGTTCTTCCATTTTCTGATGTGAGGCAAGAGGTGTGATGAATTTTGAATGTGCCTCACATTAATAGTAATTAACCCCATCATGTTTCTCAGTCATAATGTGTAAGGTACATGATGGGGTTAATTACTATTAATGTGAGGCACATGGAGGTTAAATTCATCACACCTCGTGCCTCACATTAATAAGTGAAAGAAGTTTGTTTTTTTGTTTTTTTTACAGCGTACACATCATAAATGACGCAAAAAAAATTGCTGTGCAGGTTATTACGGCCGCGCCAATACCGAATATGTGTATATTTTATGTATTGAGACTTATTTTAATATTTATTGTAAAAAACGTGGATGTGTATTTTTTTAAATTTAATATTACTTTATGTTTTTACTTTATTTTTCAACTTTAATGTACTGGCACATATCTATATGCCAGTACATTAGCCTGTGTACTGATAGTACACAGGCAGTTGTTCGGACATACCTCATTATGCCCTAAAAACAGGAAATATGGTAAGACATCCCTCGAATGGACACTGGGCTGTCTGCCCATATATGGTATGTCCCTCAATCGCGTCACAGGGATTCCTGTGACGCGATCCAAGGGGCATCCCCCCTTCTCATTTTCCCCTGAATGCTGCGGTAAGCTCTGATGGCAGCATTCAGGGGAATAGCGGCGGAGATGAGCGGTTTCTCTCATGTCCGCTGTTATAGAGCGGGGCTGCGGCTGTGTAATACAGCCATTGCCCCGCTCCTGACAATAAGTGCGCGCGCGGTCAGCATGAGGAAATGCGGCCGCCGCTGCACTAATGAGCGGCGGTTCAGGCACTGAGGAAAGAACATGTAGTGCGTCCGCCATGTTTGGTCTTCAGTGCCGGCAATCATTAGTGCAGCGCTGGCTGCATCGTATCATCCTGACGGCACGCACTTGTCAGGACCCAGGAGTAGGGCAATGGCTGTATTACACATGTATTACACAGCCACAGCCCCACTCTCATACATTCATGTGTTACTATACTGAGCTGTGCGGCCGCAAAGCTTAGTATCGAAGTACATGAAATAACGGTATCGAACCATTTGGGGGTGCACAGTATCAAAACAGTATCAAAATTTCAATGCATCGTGCATCCCTAGTCCATGGTGATCATTAAAAAAAAAAGATGTGTTTGCGATTTCCTTTAAAGATGGCGGGGCTCTGCAGATCCATACACCCTGTAGTGGTTTGATAAAGATCGAAAAGCTCTCTACTTCTACATATTCTTTTTTTTTTTTTTTTTAAATCAATAGATTTTTATTTAGAGTTATCCAATTATACTTATCATACTTTGTACAGGTACATTGAATATTTGAAGTAAGTAACATAACAGTCAACCAAATGACAACATTAAAGAGTTAATGTGCATATACATCATTATATCGAGATAAGGACATCAGTAAAGAAACAGGCGTTACACCAGAGATACATGAGTTAATTCAGCTAAAGATCGGTTTGCAAACCAATCTAAATGACATTGTCTACAATAGGATAATCCACAGCACCCCATAAAAGGAACGAAGATGTGCACTATGATTGTAATATAGGGGGATTGGAATGATCATTGTTTGAAGTAGGAGCTGTGGTACCAGTAACCCCACTTAGTCCGGAATTTGGTTTGTTGCAAATTTTGGTTAGCTAGCAATTGTTCATACATGTAAGTAGCATTGACCAGTGTTACAACCTCTTGGATATGAGGCTAGGAGAGCTGCTTCCAATGTCTTGTTATCACCAGTTTGGTGGCCATAAAGCTATGGGTAACAATAGTGATAAATGGGGGAGGATACATATCCAGTCCTATGAATAATAAGGCCAACTCAGGCGTTAAAGGGAAGTTTAGGTCAGTGAGAATATGAATTATATGGTAAGCTGCTGTCTAGAGGGGTTTGATCCCTGGGCAATCCCATAAAATGTGCAGAAGGGTACCCGGACATCCACAAATTATCCAGCAATTCGTTGAGGAGGACGGAAATATTACACGTAATCTGGAGGGGGTAAAGTACCATCTTAAGATTTTTGTGACTGCTTCCTGATAAGAGGTGCAACGGAAGACCCTATATACAAGGTGAAATGCAGTTTTCTATTGTTCTACAGAAAAGGTTAAGTTAAGTTCTTTTTCCCATTTAAGCAAAGGGGGTGTTTTGAGGAGTGTATTTCTTCCCTCCAACAGGTTATAGAAGAAGGAAATACCTTTGGGTTTTGGGGACACACCGGAGAGATGCTGCAAAATCTCCTTGGAGGTACAATTGGATTTAGGCGGCTTGTTATGTAAGAAATGTCGGATTTGAATGAATTTTAGAAGTCTCTATTTGAAATTTGGATGCGTTGAAAAAGGTGGGAGCCGCTTAGATCGTATAGATCATTGGAGGTAGAGTATACCATTAGCACACTCGGTGGACAGATCAATGGAGGGGATGTGGTCCTCAAGAATTGAAAGATGCAGCTGATGGTACGGAATAGTACACGTGTGAGGAACAGAGGATAGTAAACGGGACCACATCGCACAGGGGGGGTGGAAATGGACGTCAAGTGTGTGGGGGGGATTATTGAGGTGCCATAAAGTGTTGATGAGGTCTGATTTCAAAGTTGTATTCCCACTCAATTGTGATTCAATGTCCACCCAATTGTTGTGCCACCAATGGGTTAGTTGATCCAAGATACATGCTCTGTAGTTTTGAATGTTGGGAACCCCTATACCTCCCACCCATCTATGTCTAGTGAAAATAGAAGCGGATATGCGAGGGTGTTTATTATTCCAGACAAAATTCATAAGCATCTTGTGAGCAACCAAAAAGAAGGAGTTCGGCAAGTGGATTGGGAGAATTCTGAAAAAGTTGAGAAGCTTTGGGAGAAGCAACATTTTGTATGCAGCTACTCTTCCCAACCAGGATATAAAATAGTACGCTCAGGTTTTGGTGGATGGTGTTGCCAATTTAAAGCCTAGTTAGGAGATTTCCCCACTCTGCCAGTCATGTGGATATCGCTATTTCAGTTCCTGCAGGGGAATAGGGGGGATGTGGAGAGGGAGGATTTGGGATTTGTCTTTATTCATTTTATAGAAGGAGACCTGGCTATATCTATCCAGAACGTATCAGTTCCGCAAGGGGTTCAATGGAGAGGATAAAAAATATTGGGGAGAGAGGGCAGCCTTGTCGAGTACCATTACTCAGACTAAATTGGTGTGAGAGGTGTAATGACAGGGATAGGGAAACAGACAAGTGAGCCCTAATCTACCCGCCACTCAGTCCCTGCCTACATGCAACGACCCGCCCTAGGCGACGGGGTACAACTGGGCGACGGTCCCTACACTCAGTAAGTGCATGACAGACAACCAGACAAGGAAACACAGAACAAAGGGAAACGGGGCAGTTGCCCACGGCAACACCGTGAGCAACAAGAGTAGTAAACGAGCCGAGTCAAACCAAGAGAGTACGAGGTGCCAAACGCAGAGCAGGAGAGTAGTGAACAAGCCGAGTCAAACCAGGAGTGTACGAGGTACCAAACGCAGAGCAGAAGAGTAGTCAGTAAGCCAGGGTCAATACGAAGCAGGGACAAGTAGTTCAAGAAGCTGCAGCAGGGCCAGGAAACCAACAGAGAAGAATCACAAGCAAGGAGGAACAGGAAAGGCAGGTATAAATAGACAGAGGGTGGGAGCTAGCTCCGTCTGGCCAGGCTGTGATAGGCTCTCCCACTCCTAAGCCTGCCATCCTGAGTGGTGGAAGATGGAGTCAGTCTCACAGACATAGAAGCAGGTGCAGACTGATTACCTATGGGCGTGGATACAGAAGCTGTGCCTGGCAGATCCTTAACAGAGGGCTCCATTTACATATATCCTGGCCGTTGGGTTGGAGTAGAGCGCTTGGATAGCTGAGAAAATAGGTCTAGTAAATCCAAATTCGGAAGGTACTGAAAAGGCATACTCCCAGTTGACTCTATCGAATGCCATTTCAGTGTCAATTGATGGAAAAATTGTTGGAAGTATCGACATCTCAGCGATTTGTAAAAGTGAGAGTAGCCTTCTAGCATTATCCTGGGCCTTTCTACCTAATGTAAATCCAGTCTGGTCACGCTATATCAAGGAGGGAATAATTCTAAGCAATCTAGAAGCAAGCAATTTTGTGTAAAACTTTACCTCTCCATTGAGTAGGGAGATGGGACGGTAGTTGGAAGTGGAGTCCGTCGTTTACCAGGTTTAGGTATAGTAACTACAAGAGCTGAAAGCATTTCAGTAGGAAAAGTTCCTGATGACATTGCCAGGTCAAATGTGGATTTCATGTGGCCCACTAGTATATCATTGAATGCCCTACAGTACTCATTGGTGAGTCCATCTGGGCCAGGGGATTTGTGTAGTGGTAAGGCTCTTATAATTGTACGTATTTCCTCATGGGTAATGGGCGCGTGCAGTGAAGATAGTTGGTCTGTGGTCAGGGAGGGAAGATGTACTCTGTCTAAAAAGGCCTTGACACCACTTTCGGTGGGTTGGGGAGTAGCAGAATCGGTTTTCAGATTGTAGAGGTGGTCATAATAGTTTCTAAACGCATTAGCAATATCCCTGGGTGTGGCTGTGGGATGTTGGGTAAAAGAGTGTTTTATAGTCGCTATTCTAGATTTTTGTGTCATACGTTTAAGTCTCTTGGCCAGAAGGGCACCAGATTTATTCTTTTAAGAATAGTAGCTAGTTTTAAACCTCTTCAGAGCTTTATCATAGTTGTGAAGGAGTAAGCTTCTCGTGTGGAGTCTAGCGTTAGCCAACTCACCGGAAGTGTGAAACGAGTAATGTTGTTTATTCATCAGCTCTAGTCTATGAATTGTGACCAGAGTGTCCCAAAGGACACTTTGTCTTTGTTTCTTGAGTCTGCTACCCAACTGGATAAAAAAAAAACTGAAGTAGGTCTTGTGTGCATTCCGGAGTGTGAAAGCATTTACGTCCGGTGTGCTATTGAGGGTGAAATATTCGGAAAGTGATTTGCGTAAATCCTTAGAAAGAGCATTGTGGGAGATAATATAGGAATTGTTGCGCCAAACATAATCTGAGACCCTTGGAAACTGTTCTTTGACAGACAACATTATAGGAGAGTGATCTGACCAGTGTATCGTGCCTATGTCAGACGAGGACACCCGGTCTATCAATTGTTGGTCGATCCAAAACATGACAATTCGTGAGTAAGTTTTGTGTCTAGCTGAATAGCAGTTATAGTCCCTTTCCACTACATGGAGAAGTCGCCAGATATCATGATTTTCATCCCACTTCAGGTCCCCGAGACCACAACGTCCAGTGGGGGGGGGAGAGAAAGAATCAAGAGAGGGGTCACATACTGTATAAAAGTCACCAAAAATGACCAGTGATCCAGTTTTAGGATTATTCACTTTTTGGAGGAGTTTTCTCAAAAAGGAACGTTGGTTATAGTTTGGAGCATATAAATTAACAACTATATTCTATATTTTTAATTGTACATCGGCTAATAATATACCTGCTTTGGGTATCGATCACAGTTTGATGAATAGTGAGTGCTAGGTTTCTTTCTAGGGAAGGTAGAATGAACTATAGTTGAAAAGCGTTTGTGATAGAATTTTAGGGGGATTTTTCTCAGAGATGTGGGTCTCCTGTATACAGGTAATGTCACATTTTTGTTGGGTAACCCCCCTCCATAGAAGTGAGCATTTAAAGGGACTATTCAGACCCTTGTTGTTAAGGGACATAATTTTAAGAGCCAGTGCAACGAGGTGTAAGCATGCAATCCATAATATAGGCCATTAGGGGAGACATGCTGTTAGCTCGGACGGTTTTGTGAATATTGTGTGCCTGTCTAATGATGCATAATGGAAAAAGCACATTGTATACATATAGAAGCACATTGATAACATAAACAGAGAACGTTTGCAAAAACATACAGAAACATGGATAAAAGCTGAACAAGTGCTATAGTACCAAAAAGAATATTCGCACCCAAGTGCAGTGGTATCTTTGTTAAACCACCAGTACAGGGCGAAAGTGAGAACAACACAGTATGAGGCCATCGGTACTTACTCAGGTAAGATCATAATAGTAGCATGAAGTGAATTTCACTCCGCAACAGTCCATTCTTTAATCAGGTGACGAGGTGGAGGCTTCAGAGGTAAGGATGATGAGGATGCTCGTGCAACTTGGATGTTCCAGCTTGACAACATGGAAATGCCCTCTTCAGGAGTGGTGATGACAGAAATAGCGCCGGCACGATTAACCAGCAGTTTGGATGGGAAGCCCCATCTGTAGGCTATGGAGTGCTTCCTCAAAGATGTGGTAACATCCGTGAAATTTCTCCTAGCCTGCAAAGTTGTTGCCGATAAATCAGTAAATAATTTCAAGGTGGTATATGGGGGTGGAAGCGGTTGTTGTTTCCTTGCCTTCTCCATCAGGCCCTCTTTGGTGTGAAAGAACGTATATCGGGCTAGCACGTCCCTAGGGTCAGAGTCTGAGAGGGTTTTTGGTTTCGGAATCCTATGAGCTCTTTCAATGCTAAGTTTATACTCAGCCCTGATGGGTAGCATTCGTTTGGTAATTGTTTTAGATAGGTCTTGAGCTCTGCATTAGGAATGGATTCTGGAATCTCTCCGAATTTTATGTTGTTTCTACGATTTCTGTCCTCGTAGTCCACCATCTTTGCTTGCAGTGAGGAGAACCTCTCCACCAATGAATTATGTGAGTCCACCATGTCACTGTGGTCCATGAGTTAGCTCCGGTGTGCCAGAGCTCAGTGTCTATGCGCCCATCAAGACTGCCAACCAAGACACGTCCCCTCTACATGTTCGTTTAATTACCGGTAGAGAGATAGGTTACTATTCTTCTGGAACCATTCTGTAATTTTATAATTCTATGGTTGGTACTATATCTGGCCTTATAATTAGTGGACACTATTGATACCAATATCCCAGTATATTGTCTCACCATGACAACCCCTGTCCATATGCCGTAATGGGGCATCTGGACGTCATAGATCAGGGTCCTGCTCTGAACGAAGCGTCACCTCCATGGACTACATGGATAGCCATGTAATGCTACATTTCCTCTTCAGCGAGCGCTGAAGGGAACATGTCTGGTTGGCTGCGGTTTCCCTGTGATAATAGCTGATCGCCAGCTTTCTTTTAAATAAGTATTGCCTTCATGGGAGCACTTCTTTAAAGGGGTTCTTTACTTTGGACAATCCCTACGTGTTAAAACGGTCCCTTGACAATAAGCTGATCACAAAGTGTCGTCCTGCTGGGACCCCCAACAATCAGCTGTAATCTATGGGGAATCCTGGCAGTAAGTGTTCAATTTCCCTGCAGCGCCACCACAGCGAAAATTAAGTATTACACAGTGCTCATTCATATGAATGGATTGTCTGTGTAATACAGGACACGTCCCCCAGAGAGAGACGCTCTTTGAATCCGCTCTCCACTATGGCCAATAGATGAGGATCCTGAACAAGGGTCTATTTACCCTAAAAGGGTGTATGGAACTGGAAAAATGAAAAAAATCTAAAAACTGGAGACTTACAGGTAACTCCGTGACCATAACTTTATGTAATATTACATTTACAAATTCTAGTGGGCTAAAAAAAAATAGTGTACTCTTGTATAAGGTTTACTGTCAATATAGTATCATGTTTAGCTTTAAAAAACTAATAATTTTTGTCTTTTTTTCACTCATTTACAAAAATTTACAAAAAAAGATATTGAAAAAATATAAAATTAATCTGTCAGATTACCTTCAAGTAGTCATTTACTGAGCCTATAAAACACTCCTTGTTAAAAAAAAAAAAAGGCTGGGAAATAAATGGTCTTCATCTGTATTCTTAAGGGCCATAGAATAATTTTTTTAGAAACTAAAATGAAAAAAATTATTTTGTAAAATAAACTATATACATTTTTATTATATCACATATATAATAATTTATATATTAAGGATTCTAAAACTAGGCCTTAGATTATTAAACGTATGCATTATTAAAAATCTAGAATTCTTTTTTTTTTTTTAAATGTAATTAGAGAACAGTTGGATTTATTTGGGATTCATAAACCAATCAAAAACACAAAGGGGGAGAGAAAAGATCTTTTCTATCACAAAACCCCCGTTATATAGAAAGCTCATTAACAGTCTCTCATCCCGCTGCTTTTCTGCATAAAATGTATTTAACATTAGTTATATGACAAAATTGAAAATATTTTTGGGGGGAAAAGTTTATGCAAAGTCAAGTGTGGTGATTACTTTTGATACATAAGATATTACACTCAATGTGCACATCAATAAAGAACCAAAGTAAAGTGTAAAGGAGAAGAATGAGTTTCTGTAAATCTCAATACCACTAATAATTGGTTATAAATCCACCTCAATACAAAGGTGGCGGGAAGCCAAAAAATTTCAAGTAATGTTTAGAATAGAAAGGTTTAGAACCAAATGAGGATATTCATCAACATATATTCATAGTAGCCCTATAGAATCCCTGTTTATATACAGTACACTAAATTTATTTTCAACCCAACGGGCAATTTTTAACGAGATCTCAGCAAGAATGTTTTTAACATAAAGTTCTTGCTATAAGCAGGAAACATATTATGTCATTGTTCAATAATGGAATAATAGAATAATAGAAAGACCGCATTCCATGGATCTGGTGTCCGCCAGCAAGGCATTCACGACACCCTCACTGAATTGAAAAAAAAAAAAAGAAGGAACTTGGAAGTAGAGAAAGAGAGGACCGTGTCGGAGAAGAGAGCGGTGCAGAGCTGAGCCTGCTACTCCACAAAATAAAACCGTGCACCGGTAAAAGTCCCATCAGATTGGGTTACAGCATATATGTATTACTTTTAGTTCTTCTGTAACAAGTTCCACTAAGAGAACTGGTCTGAACTTTATTTTTGAAATATTGGCCGAGTTCATAAGTAGTGCTTTACGGGAACAAACTCTGCACAACTGGGACACATTGGACACCCAGATATGTCAAACTGCCAACTTATTCAGTGTCAGGCTGGCTCTTTGATTTGTATGAGACCAGCTGAGGAGGCAAAGTGCATCCGAGAGAGAAAGAGACGAGATCACACCAAAATTTTTGGGATGGATGCGGCATCTAGAATTGATTGTAAGTACAAAACCAGATTGAGAACGCGGCATGAAGCGCAAACTAAAATAGCCGGTAACTTTGTCCATGATTAGAGAATATTGACCGAAAAATGTGTGGGGAGATCTAGTAGCAGAATATAGAAAATACCAAATACATACAAATCCTCAATACACTAGTAATGTGACATATTAAGAATACAGATCAGGATACATCAAAATAGAAATATATTATAAATATAGATCCCAACAGATCAGATACAGAATATAATGTGAATGTAGACGGAGATATAGCAGAAAGTAATATAAATACAGATCCAGATATATCAGTACCAAAATATAATATAAATACCAACCCAGGTATAGCAGAATAAGAATACATTATAAATAATGACCCAGATATACCAGTACCAGAATGTAATATATATATATATATATATATATATATATATATATAGATCCAGATATATAAGTACCAAAATATAATATAAATACTCACCAAGATATACCCACACCAGAATATAATATAAATAATGACCCAAATATATCAGTACCAGAATATAATATAAATACCAACCCAGGTATAGCAGAATAAGAATATAATATAAATACTGATCCAGATAAACCAGCAACAGAATGTAATATAAATAATGACCTAAATATATCAGTACCAGAATATAATATATATATATAGATCCAGATATATAAGTACCAAAATATAATATAAATACAGACCCAGGTATAGCAAAATAATAATATAATATAAATACTGACCCAGATATACCAGCACCAGAATATAATATAAATAATGACCCAAATATATCAGTGCCAGAATATAATATAAATATGGACCCAAATATATCAGAACCAGAATATAATATAAATAATGACCCAGGTATAGCAGAATAAGAATATAATATAAATACTGACCCAAATATATCAGAACCAGAATATAATATAAATAATGACCCAAATATATCAGCACCAGAATATAATATAAACAATGACCCAAATATATCAGTGCCAGAATATAATATAAATATGGACCCAAATATATCAGAACCAGAATATAATATAAATACCAACCCAGGTATAGCAGAATAAGAATACATTATAAATAATGACCCAGATATACCAGTACCAGAATGTAATATATATATATATATATATATATATATATATATATATATAGATCCAGATATATAAGTACCAAAATATAATATAAATACTCACCAAGATATACCCACACCAGAATATAATATAAATAATGACCCAAATATATCAGTACCAGAATATAATATAAATACCAACCCAGGTATAGCAGAATAAGAATATAATATAAATACTGATCCAGATAAACCAGCAACAGAATGTAATATAAATAATGACCTAAATATATCAGTACCAGAATATAATATATATATATAGATCCAGATATATAAGTACCAAAATATAATATAAATACAGACCCAGGTATAGCAAAATAATAATATAATATAAATACTGACCCAGATATACCAGCACCAGAATATAATATAAATATGGACCCAAATATATCAGAATATAATATAAATATGAACCCAAATATATCAGTGCCAGAATATAATATAAATATGGACCCAGGTATAGCAAAATAATAATATAATATAAATACAGACCCAGATATACCAGCACCAGAATATAATATAAATAATGACCCAAATATATCAGTGCCAGAATATAATATAAATATGGACCCAAATATATCAGAACCAGAATATAATATAAATAATGACCCAGGTATAGCAGAATAAGAATATAATATAAATACTGACCCAGATATACCCGCACCAGAATATAATATAAATACTGACCCAAATATATCAGAACCAGAATATAATATAAATAATGACCCAAATATATCAGCACCAGAATATAATATAAACAATGACCCAAATATATCAGTGCCAGAATATAATATAAATATGGACCCAAATATATCAGAACCAGAATATAATATAAATAATGACCCAGGTATAGCAGAATAAGAATATAATATAAATACCAACCCAGATATACCCGCACCAGAATATAATATAAATAATGACCCAAATATATCAGTACCAGAATATAATATAAATACTGACCCAAATATATAAGTACCAGAATATAATATAAATACTGACCCAGATATACCCGCACCAGATTATAATATAAATAATGACCCAAATATATCAGCGCCAGAATATAATATAGATCCAGATACATCAGGACCGAAGTATAATATAAATATCAACTCAGATATATCAAAACCAAAATATAATATAAATAATGACCCAAATATATGATAAGTGGAATATAAATCCAGATAAATTGGTACTAGAATATAATATAAATACAGGTGTAGATTTATCAGAACTGGAATATTATATTAATACAGATCCAGATATATCAGAACCAGGATATAATATAAACACAGACCCAGATATATCAGTATCGGATTATAATATAAATATGGACCCAGATCTATCAGAACTGGAGTATAATATAAATATGGACTTAGATATTTCACACCCAGAATATATTATAAATACAGAACCAGATATATTAAAACCTAAATATAATATAAGTATAATATAAATACAAATCCAGATTATCAGAACCAGGATATTTTATAAGTACTGATCAAGAAAAATCAGAACCAGACTATAATATGAATATAGATCCAGATAGAGCAGAACCAAAATATTATATAAATACAGACCCAGTTATTTCAGAGCCAGGAGGTAATATAAATACGGATTTAAATATATCAGTAACAGAATACAAAATAAATACAGATCCAGGTAGATCAGAATATAATATAAATAATGACCCAAATATATAAGTACCAGAATATAATATAAATATGGACCCAAATATGTCAGAATCAGAATATAATATAAATATGGACCCAAATATAATCAGAACCAGAATATAATATAAATATGGACCCAAATATATCAGAATCAGAATATAATCTAAATATGGACCCAAATATATCAGTACCAGAATATAATATAAATATGGACCCAAATATATCAGTACCAGAATATAATATAAATATGGACCCAAATATATCAGTACCAGAATATAATATAAATATGGACCCAAATATGTCAGAACCAGAATATAATATAAATATGGACCCAAATATGTCAGAACCAGAATATAATATAAATATGGACCCAAATATATCAGAACCAGAATATAATATAAATATGGACCCAAATATATCGGAAGAGAATAGAATATAAATGAAGATCCAGAGATAAGCATAGCTCCAGATATATCGGAAGAGAATATATATTATAAATTTGGACCCAAATATATCAGTAGTAAAATGTATTATGGATATAGAGACAGGTGCATCATATATCAAATAAGCATTGTAAATCCAGAGAGGAATATCAGTCCTGAATAGATGTTATAAAAATAGGGACAGATATTGTCATATTGTATAGTATATAGATACAGACCCAGATAATTCAGTACCAGCATATATTACAAATACACACCTAGATACATCGCAATCAGAATATATTATTAATACACACCCTGATAGATTGGATTTGGAATATATTATAATTTCACACCCAGGTGCATAGGAATATATTATAAACATCCACACAAGAATAAGTTCTAGAATAATTTTTATGGAAGAAATAATACTTCCAGACACATAGGAGCCAAATATATTTTATATAAAGGTCATAGTCCCAAAATATTTACATAGGCCCATAAACATAAGAATTGCAGTATACTACAAAGTCCCAGATATATCAGAACCATGATATAATAGAAATATGGACCAATACATATTAAAAATGATAATAAAATATAATATATACGTAGACCCAGATGTGTCAGAACCAAAATATAACAGAAATGTGGACCCTGATGAATCAAGCCAAATATATAACAGAAATATGGACCCATGTACATCAAAGCCAGAATGAACTATAAATACGAACTCAAATATGTGAGAACCAGAATATAACAGAAGCATGGAATATGATATAAATACTGACCCAGGTAGAGAACCAGAATATCATTTAGAGATATAAATATAGGTCTAGATATATTAGAACCAAAATATGACAACATTACAGACCCAGATAAATCAGAACTAAAAAATAATATAAATACAGATCCTGATATATCAGAACCAAAATCATAGATAGAAATAGATAGGCGGACGGACAGACAGACAGACAGACAGACAGACAGACAGACAGACAGACAGACAGACAGACAGACAGACAGACAGACAGACAGACAGATAGATAGATAGATAGATAGATAGATAGATAGATAGATAGATAGATATGAGATAGATAGATAGATAGATAGATAGATAGATAGATAGATAGATAGATAGATAGATAGATAGATAGATAGATAGATAGATAGATAGAAGGATTTTTTTTTGCCAGTTTGAAGTATTGCTGAATTGCAAATCTGTTCCCTCACCATTAGGCAAATACATTTCTGTGTTTGTGGTTTGTTTTTGGCAAATCAAAGAGGATACACTTCAAATCAGTTTTCCTATTGTATTCTAAGAGGTGGGGGGATAGTTGAATCAGGAATTCTGCAGTTGTATATATATATATATATATATATATATATATATATATATATATACACATATGTGTGTGTGTGCACTCGCACATACATACATACATACATACATACATATATATATATATATATACCCCTGAGATGTGGAAATTGGAAGGACGCTGTATAATGTAGCATCCATTTCTACTCCACATCTCATTCGCATTTTTCATTTCTCTTTCCCAGGTGCAATAAAGGCACAGTCTTCATTTTGTAAATGTGTGAAATGGCAAAATGGCAGCCAGGCAATTACTTTGCGGTATAGCTGTAGCCAAATCTCTGTTTAGTAAATTGCATATATCTATATATTCAAATAGGTCGTCTACTGCCTCCTGGTGGTGGACAATTATGCTTACTAGCACGGGGAACATCAAGTTTTTGAGTAGAATTTGCCTAAGGCCTAAGCTACACAGAGGATTTCTAGTAGTGCAGTCAGACCACCAAGATCGTCCCTAGAACTCTCTGAAATGTAATGATATACTATGGTGAATTGTCGTTGTGGAACCACGCACTATTGTGTACAATATTCGACTATATCCTAGATTAATGCCCAGCTTCATTCTCTTTTCAGTTAAAAAACACAAGGATATCACAGCACCAGACAAATATAATATATAGGGTGCAAGCCTCAACAGAACCTGATCCAAAAGTCCCCTTAGTGAGATCCAGAATGGTTTTCAATGGTGTTGTCAGGCCGCACATCCCTAGTAACCAGTCTGTCTCAGATTACTCAGGTCTTCATTGCTGAAGAGGCTTGGCCGGGGTTAAAGCACACATCTCTATAGCTTATTGTCTTAATAACAGTAATTTTGAAAAAATCCATTTAGGTGGAGAAACTCTTTAAAGCCGGCCATAGACTGTAATCATCTGGTTCCCGCGATGCCTAGGGAAAGAACCAAGTGATCACTATGATTTCTCTGATAAACCCCCCTTCCCATTACTTAGTTTGGGGTCAAGGTACTCAGGACTTAGGTGCCCCTATCTGATCCAGTGATTAATTACCTGGATAATGTCTAGCAAGAGTGAAAACAGACCAATTGGGAATAGTTGGAGGCACGAGTGCTATGGTGGTCGGCAGGGCCGAGTATGCGGTAGAGGAGGGAGTCCAAGACAATAGTCAGGAAAGCCAAGTCACAACAAAAAATATTCCAAAAGACAAATAGCAAAAAGCAAACTAGTATAACCTACACCTATAACTGGCACAGAGGCCAGTGCATTGCCATGTTATATATGCCACCCTTCATTCTGATTGGCCCGGTGGACGTGTGCTCTGCTCATTGCCGTAGCAGTTGGTGGGACGACGAGAGAGACAGTGCTAGAGTATGTATAGCGAAGTATATTACATTGACATAAAAATAATTGTTGACCGAAATGTTCAATTCTGACTGTTTTTCACGATTTATTGCTAATCATTGGTCACATTCTTTTGTCCAACAGAAACCCACTGGGGACAGAAATGATCAGCCGTGTTCAAAATTTCTACGGGTAGTTGATGGTACTCTGAGGTTCATGCTACCAGCGGCCGGTGTGTGACCGATCAAATGGTATAAAAGAGCAGCCACAGGCATAGTTGTATACGTATGTAACGTTATTGGCTAAAAGACGGGTCTGATGACTGATCAGTCATCCATGTGATCTCGATCTCTCATCTATTGCCAGCTTTAGGCTTAAAAGTGTTGTCCAATTTGGACAACCCATTTCCATATACCCAAATGGAAATGAATTGGCCAGATAAAACAACCAAGGGGGAAATGTGCGGCCACTCATAGTTTTCACGGCGATAACAGCTGAAGAGCAACTGAAGCCACCCCACCGCTAATGTTATGTTAAATAATTAAATAATAGGCCTACTTTAGAAGGGTCAGTCAAAATTGGTAAATAGTATGTGACCTGCAATGGGGTAGGCACAAGAGAGGCCCAATGAGATGGCTGAGTTTGGTCCTATCTCCCTTCCCCATGGATGGTGTGACCAATGCAGGACTTCCCATCTAAAAAAAAGCACTAGAACATTAGTAAACAAAGTTGGGAGAAGAAGTGTGATTGGTGCCATCAAGACTGGAAGTCCAATGCTCTGAAAAACGACTAATATCCTCACTAAAGATACTTTTACATTGCCCGATGTGGGCCGTGTAAACGAGCGACGATCAACGGGACAGCTCGTTGATCGGCACTCCTTTGCTCCTTTCACAAGGAGCTATGTATGGGGACAAGCACTCGTTACTCCGATCGCTCGTCCCCATACATTATTATCATGTCGGCAGCACATGGAGATGCGCTACCGACAACGATAATAGTTTCGGCATTTGAAACTATGCAATTGGCCGTTGAACAAGCGTTCATCGTCTGATCGTTGCCCTGCTTACACAGGGCAATTATCGGGCCAAGAGTTCTGTGAACGCTCATTTGCCCCATAATTGGCCGGTGTAAAGGGGCATTTACGGTAACCCTTTAAATAAGGAATCTGTCTAATCACAATTGCCTCCACTAGATGTTCCCCCAAAGGGTTATTCAAGGGCCATTAAAGAGAAAGAAACACTTTAAGCACCATTTTACAACTGCCATTGCCTCCCCCTCCTACACGTTTTTAGGGGAACAGAGTGTTTTAAGGCAGCAGTTTTAATGTGGCAATGCGGTGAAAAATATCATGTTTCTGAATTGCGGGTGAAATTGCTCTCTAATGATCCAATCATATTTGTTTAAGAGCTTCAAATATGGAGATTCATTGAAGTGTACAGAAATTGGCTAGTCAACTTTTTGGGCCTTGTCCAGACCTACTGGAGAAAGCGAAGGAGAAGGAAGATTGTTACATCTGATACGTGTCCTTCAAAGAAAGAACTTGTACATGGGCGTAGATTGTTCAGTAGTTGGGTAAACCTGCCAGTATGCTCAGGGAGAGAAACTGAGCTGCATATTATGACTGCCACACAACGAAGTCCAATGCCATCATAAGGACGAGTGACATTTGGGGTCAATGACAAGAAGCTTTAAGCATTGTAGTTCTGTCACGTATCAATCCACATTTCATGCTCCGATTTGGTCAGTACAATAATACATTTTAAAGGAACACTTTAAAAAAATAAAAATATATATATTTAATTACCATAATATCCTCTTATTTTACCCTCTCCTGCCCCATATTGAAATCCATATGATAAAAAATTAAATCTTCTATATGTGTCCCAGGAGGCATTTATTTTACCCCTTTCCTTTTTCGAGACCCCCCATCAGGCCGATCTCTGGCTGGGAGCCTTTTGGTGCGGCAGCAGAAGGCTGGTCAATCGAAGCCACGCCTCTTTAGTCAGGCCCTAGCCAAAATGGTAGGCAAGAGAAGGAATCTGATACCTATTTTATTTGCCAAATTTCTCCACAACTGTTCATTTCAGGAGCTTCTAGGCAGTCTTGTTGATAGACAGGTAAGTTTTATCTTTTTATTTTTCTCATTCGTTTCTATGTTTAGTCTCCCTTTAAGTGAGGCTAATACGTGCTACTGACATACAAAGAGGGCAGCCACCCAAGTAATATATCAGTTTAACCATATAAAATGGTCCGATAGATATAGAAGGGCAAAAATTCGTTCACAGGTTGCCTTATATCCTGGAGCACAGAATACAGTCTGCCATAAAACAGTCTGTAGTCTGCTGATAGGTTGCCAAATTGCTGCTGTAGCTAAAGACAGGCAGTTGGATAATAAGATTGTAGTAAAGGGGTAGCCCCATCAGGACAGACCCCTTTTGTTTGTCAGCTCCCCTGAACATGAGCTGATCCCTGGGTGTCCCAAAAGATGAAGCCCCCAATGGTCATTTCTGGAAGCTGCTTAGAAAATGTAGCACTGAAAGGCGCCCATCAAATTCAATGGAGACCATGTTATCCTTGGTACCCCCTCCCGGCAAAACATCCCACCAATTGGTATTTGGAAAGATATTTGTATTTAGTCTGCTCTGGGTTTCACCACCCTAATCAATTAACCTAGTTTGGGTGGCATGCCTCGATGAGGGAATTGTATAGATTCCCTTACCTTAATGGGCACCTCCAATCATTTTTTTATTCGTTAGTTTTATTTTAAGGGTTTTCCGGTTTTATGTAAATCAAGCTTAATCATCGAAAAGACAGGCAACTTAATAATAATATGCTTTATATCTATATTAGTTCCTTACTGTTTTCTACATCTCTGCTTGCAGTGAATGAATTGGAACATTCTTCCATTTCCAGACTGAATCTCCTCCCCCATAGTCCTGCTCACACAGGTTCATGCCCCATAGCAGTGTTTTGAAGCACTCTTTTCTAATAAGCCCTTCAGCTATGTGAGCAGGACGTGTTCAGAACAGGTTTTCAACCGCTAAACATAAACAAGAATGCCAGCGAGGATACTTAGATATGGTGAGGATTTAAAACACAAACGATATAACTTTACATTATACAGTGATTAAAGGGTTTGCCTCATGAAGAGATGGGCATATGGACGATAAAGAAAGGGGACCCCCTCTATGACCAAGAGGGGAGAGCCTTTAGGTAAGAACAGCTTCTGCATTGGTGGACTTGGCTCATTCATGTATTATTACATGGTCGGCTATTCGTTTAAATGTCTGGCATGTAATACTACATTTCTCCTGCAGTGGCCGCTACACAAGAACTGTATGGGTGAACAAATCTTCCCCAGGCGATAACAGCGGATTGCTGGAAATCCAAGGATCCAGACCCACTGATTACTGGGGTGGCTGTCTATAGAGAATAAGTTGTCTTCGTGACAGAACCCTTTTAACATTTACTTACATAAGACTGTTAAACCCCTTTAAGAAATCAGTAGCTATCATAAAAATGTAAGACCCCGGCCCCATGTTGTTGGTACGGAATACCAATCATCTGTTCTCTTAAAGAAGACATATCAGCTCTCCTAATTTGTCTGTTTTAGTAAATACTTATATGATGAGAAATACAACAATCCTGGGACATCTTTTCTAAGACCTAGGTGTGTGCAATTCCTCTGTTATGCCTCCTAGAAATTTATGAATAAAAAATTACAAATGGGTGTTACCAGTTAAGATACAGTCTTACATTGTCCAATCAGTGCTGACAGAGTGAGATTGTGTAGGGACACGGTAAAGGTAACACCCAGTTGGCAATTTATTTATAAATTTCTAGGAGGAATAACCGAGGAACGGCACAATGTAGAGTTATAAGAAAAGATGCTTGAGAATTGTTATTTCATGAGGAATCTAAGTATTTATTAAAACAGACATGTCAGGAGAGGTGACCACTTTTGCCACTTCGGGGGTCCAAAAATGTACACAGTGGTATAGAGCTCCTATTGATGTCAATAGGACATCAAAAATGGCTGTACACGGAGCGGACCCTGACTGGCATTAGCAGGTCCCAGAGATTTTTTTTTATGTAGTTATGGGGGAACAAAGGATTAATGATCCATACTAAAGAAATGGAAGACTGCCCCCTGATGGCGTATATTGGTATATTGAGTATTTGTTTAAGAAAAAAAAAAATTACTTCTACTAATAGTGACAATATGGAATATTATACTAACCACAAACAGGCAATTAAAAAAAATGTTCTTTTTTTTTTCCGTAGTGATTTTTAAAGATTCCTAGGATCTGGCACTAATCTATAGATTGTTTAATAAATCACATAATATGGATGGCGCACGTCTCCAGCCCAATCGCCCCCGGAGATGAAGCTGTGCTGTTATTAGGGATAAGAAAACACTGGTGCACGGTCAGAACATTTGGCAATGGATTCCAACAGGAACAGGAGGGAACGGCACAATTCCACCTCGGGCCTGTCTGCACATCATAATAAAAAGCCTTTGTGCAGAAAAAGAGGCTTTTTCTTGTGCTTTAACAATAGACACCTTTCAGCACCACCCCCCCCCCCCCCCCCATATATCCGGGACGGCGCGAGATTCCTCTCCTATTTTCATAACTAAAATAATATTAGCAGTGAAAAGGAGAAGCCATTAATCTACCTGCCAGGGGCGCGCTCCCTATCAAAGGCCTCACTGTTTTATTTGCCTTTAATGAGTTTAATTAAATTATAAAAGAAAAAAAAAATGTAACTGTTTCTAGATTTGAGCAAGTGGTAGGATGCGGTCGCGGGTGCCTGTATTGTGCGACTCTTATTATTATAAATGTCCGCATGTGTATGGGAGGCCGGCCGAGATGTCACTACAGGGTGTGCTATGTACGCAGGAGAAAGGGTTAACGGTTTGTGAGATTTAAAATAAATTCTAAAAACGGAATATTAAGATTTATCGGTTCTTGGGGACAACTTATAGGTTCGCCATTACAGGTCACTCGGTCCTAAAGTACTCAGTTAAACCTCTTCTGGTGGGCTTAAATGTTTTGTGCAGTATTAAAAAAAGAAATCTTCGGGAAAACAGCGCCACTCCTGTCCATGGGTTGTGTCCGGTATTGCAGCTCAGCTCAATTGAAGTGAGCAGGTGTGGCGTTGTTTCTGGGAAGAAAGGAGTGATGTTTTTGTAATCTTTAAGCCCACCAGAAGAGATGAAACTGGGAGGAGAGCCCGCACTCCACACTCCAGGTATACAGACAGGTGCATGTCCATGTTCATTGTATACCCTGCCGGACCTCATGGGACCTGTTATGGTTTGGGCCCACTGGAGAATCCTCCTGTCCACCGGCGGGCAAATCCAAACTTGTGTCCATGTGAATAGGTCCCTATCTTCTCAACCTAATTTATGTAGGATCCTTATCATATAAAGCTTACTGTACTATTGGGCCCAAATTGAGTCCGACCTGTTTAACACTGCATTAAAGGGGATGTCCACTCCAGACAGTTCTTATTCATAAACCCGATTAGGTCAACACTTTTAAAGTGAAACTACCCTCTCCCAGCCACAAAACCTAACTTACTTGGGTCCGGACTTTTGAAGATCTTCTCCCACCAGCCAATGGTGCAGTTTTAGGCAGGACAGTCTCGTGAACGGAACTGCAAATGAAGCAGAGTTGATACACATTTGCACACGAGGAGCGTTTTGTGCTATTTTAAGGGTATTCTTGGATTTCCTGCAATTTGGGATTCAAATGTTGGAAAGCATGAAGCAGAGTGGTACTGTATTGCAAATATGCTGTCTGCTGTATCATGCACTGTCCAGCAGAGGGTGCATATCCAACGCATACTCTTTGGCAGCACATAAAAGTGTCACTTATATGGCAGCTACAGCCTAGTGTAAGGAATGTTGTTGTTCTCCAAAACCATAGATCCACTGATTTTAATTGGCCCTCTGTAATGCATCAAAGGGAGTGAGTAATCAACAGGTGATCATAAAGGACGGGGGGGGGGGGGGGGGCCTTGCAGTGGATCCCCAAATTAAACAGTCATATTGACTTCAGTGTCATCTAGCATTACATAGCATGAAATTCATAGAAACTAATGGACTACTGTGGCTCTCCAGGAAAGGGCGTGGGGCTTTCCAACAATACAAGATACAATAGTAGATCTGTATATACCTTTGTAAAAAAAAAGAAAAGAGTTACAAAAATATAACAAAAAAGCATAAAAAATAGAAAATGTAACGTGAATGGTACAGTATGTCTCTTTGCGTGCGAAGATGCAACACCAGAATATACATCATGGCCTGCATTTCAGTGTAAAAATATATTCAGCAGTCACATGAGTCAAGGTGTAGTGCGCAGTGTGAAGGCGCCACAGTGTAGTACTATTATATGTGCATGCAAGTCACAGTTTAATAGGGAGTCCCCATCCATTGCTTTAACACCTTCTCTTCCCGCCAGCTGTTTGAAGTCTCTGGCGCTACACCCACATCTGTTCCTTCTGCAAATACAGTTGCTGGTCACCATCTGGACTGAGATTTTGGTTACCAGCTCCTGGGCTTTTCCCCTCCCCATGAGGATGCCAGGCATATGGGCGCCATTTAACAATCTACATGCCAGAGAGAACTATCTTTTGCCTCCTATATTACAGTAACCCGGCTCCTCATCCTCAAATTACCCTGTAACATCTTATTACAGTAACCCGCCTCCTGATCCTCTTATTACCCTGTAACATCTTATTACAGTAACCCGGATCCTGAGCCTGTTATTACCCTGTAACATCTTATTACAGTAACCCAGCTCCTGATCCTCTTATTACCCTGTAACATCTTATTACAGTAACCCGGCTCCTGATCCTCTTATTACCCCTGTAACATCTTATTACAGTAACCCAGCTCCTGATCCTCTTATTACCCTGTAACATCTTATTACAGTAACCCGGCTCCTGATCCTCTTATTACCCTGTAACATCTTATTACAGTAACCCGGCTCCTGATCCTCTTATTACCCTGTAACATCTTATTACAGTAACCCGGCTCCTGATCCTCTTATTACCCCTGTAACATCTTATTACAGTAACCCGGCTCCTGAGCCTCTTATTACCCTGTAACATCTTATTATAGTAACCCGGCTCCTGAGCCTCTTATTACCTCTGTAACATCTTATTACAGTAACCCGGCTCCTGATCCTCTTATTACCCTGTAACATCTTATTACAGTAACCCGGCTCCTGATCCTCTTATTACCCTGTAACATCTTATTACAGTAACCCAGCTCCTGATCCTCTTATTACCCTGTAACATCTTATTACAGTAACCCGGCTCCTGATCCTCTTATTACCCTGTAACATCTTATTACAGTAACCCGGCTCCTGATCCTCTTATTACAGTAACCCGGCTCCTCATCCTCTTATTACCTGTAACATCTTATTACAGTAACCCAGCTCCTGATCCTCTTATTACCCTGTAACATCTTATTACAGTAACCCGGCTCCTGATCCTCTTATTACCCTGTAACATCTTATTACAGTAACCCGGCTCCTGATCCTCTTATTACCCTGTAACATCTTATTACAGTAACCCGGCTCCTGATCCTCTTATTACCCTGTAACATCTTATTACAGTAACCCGGCTCCTGATCCTCTTATTACCCTGTAACATCTTATTACAGTAACCCGGCTCCTGAGCCTCTTATTACCCTGTAACATCTTATCACAGTAACCCGGCTCCTGATCCTCTTATTACCCTGTAGCATCTTATTATAGTAACCCGGCTCCTGATCCTCTTATTACCCTGTAACATCTTATTACAGTAACCCGGCTCCTGATCCTCTTATTACCCTGTAACATCTTATTACAGTAACCCGGCTCCTGATCCTCTTACTACCCTGTAACATCTTATTACAGTAACCCAGCTCCTGATCCTCTTATTACCCTGTAACATCTTATTACAGTAACCCGGCTCCTGATCCTCTTATTACCCTGTAACATCTTATTACAGTAACCCGGCTCCTGATCCTCTTATTACCCTGTAACATCTTATTACAGTAACCCGGCTCCTGTTCCTCTTATTACCCTGTAACATCTTATTACAGTAACCCGGCTCCTGATCCTCTTATTACCCTGTAACATCTTATTACAGTAACCCGGCTCCTGATCCTCTTATTACCCCTGTAACATCTTATTACAGTAACCCGGCTCCTGATCCTATTATTACCCTGTAACATCTTATTACAGTAACCCGGCTCCTGATCCTCTTATTACCCTGTAACATCTTATTACAGTAACCCGGCTCCTGATCCTCTTATTACCCTGTAACATCTTATTACAGTAACCCGGCTCCTGATCCTCTTATTACCCTGTAACATCTTATTACAGTAACCCGGCTCCTGATCCTCTTATTACCATGTAACATCTTATTACAGTATCCCGACTCCTGATCCTCTTATTACCCCGTAACATCTTACTACAGTAACCCGGCTCCTGTTCCTCTTATTACCCTGTAACATCTTATTACAGTAACCCGGCTCCTGATCCTCTTATTACCCTGTAACATCTTATTACAGTAATCCGGCTCCTGAGCCTCTTATTACCCTGTAACATCTTATTACAGTAACCCGGCCCCTGATCCTCTTATTACCCTGTAACATCTTATTACAGTAACCCGGCTCCTGATCCTCTTATTACCTGTAACATCTTATTACAGTAACCCGGCTCCTGATCCTCTTATTACCCCTGTAACATCTTATTACAGTAACCCGGCTCCTGATCCTCTTATTACCCTGTAACATGTTATTATAGTAACCCGACTCCTGATCCTCTTATTACCCCTGTAACATCTTATTACAGTAACCCGGCTCCTGGTCCTCTTATTACCCTGTAACATCTTATTACAGTAACCCGGCTCCTGATCCTCTTATTACCCTGTAACGTCTTATTACAGTAACCCGGCTCCTGATCCTCTTATTACCCTGTAACATCTTATTACAGTAACCCGGCTCCTGTTCCTCTTATTACCCTGTAACATCTTATTACAGTAACCCGGCTCCTGATCCTCTTATTACCCTGTAACATCTTATTACAGTAACCCGGCTCCTGATCCTCTTATTACCCCTGTAACATCTTATTACAGTAACCCGGCTCCTGATCCTATTATTACCCTGTAACATCTTATTACAGTAACCCGGCTCCTGATCCTCTTATTACCCTGTAACATCTTATTACAGTAACCCGGCTCCTGATCCTCTTATTACCCTGTAACATCTTATTACAGTAACCCGGCTCCTGATCCTCTTATTACCCTGTAACATCTTATTACAGTAACCCGGCTCCTGATCCTCTTATTACCATGTAACATCTTATTACAGTATCCCGACTCCTGATCCTCTTATTACCCCGTAACATCTTACTACAGTAACCCGGCTCCTGTTCCTCTTATTACCCTGTAACATCTTATTACAGTAACCCGGCTCCTGTTCCTCTTATTACCCTGTAACATCTTATTACAGTAACCCGGCTCCTGATCCTCTTATTACCCTGTAACATCTTATTACAGTAATCCGGCTCCTGAGCCTCTTATTACCCTGTAACATCTTATTACAGTAACCCGGCCCCTGATCCTCTTATTACCCTGTAACATCTTATTACAGTAACCCGGCTCCTGATCCTCTTATTACCTGTAACATCTTATTACAGTAACCCGGCTCCTGATCCTCTTATTACCCCTGTAACATCTTATTACAGTAACCCGGCTCCTGATCCTCTTATTACCCTGTAACATGTTATTATAGTAACCCGACTCCTGATCCTCTTATTACCCCTGTAACATCTTATTACAGTAACCCGGCTCCTGGTCCTCTTATTACCCTGTAACATCTTATTACAGTAACCCGGCTCCTGATCCTCTTATTACCCTGTAACATCTTATTACAATAACCCGGCTCCTGATCCTCTTATTACCCCTGTAACATCTTATTACAGTAACCCGGCTCCTGAACCTCTTAAAACCCTGTAACATCTTATTACAGTAACCCGGCTCCTGATCCTCTTATTACCACTGTAACCTCTTATTACAGTAACCGGGCTAATGATCCTCTTATTACCCTGTAACATCTTATTACAGTAACCCGACTCCTGATCCTCTTATTACCCTGTAACCTCTTATTACAGTAACCCGGCTAATGATCCTCTTATTACCCTGTAACATCTTATTACAGTAACCCGGCTCCTGAGCCTCTTATTACCATGTAACATCTTATTACAGTAACCCGGCTAATGATCCTCTTATTACCCTGTAGCATCTTATTACAGTAACCCGGCTCCTGATCCTCTTATTACCATGTAACATCTTATTACAGTAACCCGGCTCCTGATCCACTTATTACTCTGTAACATCTTATTACAGTAACCCGGCTCCTGATCCTCTTATTACCCTGTAACATCTTATTACAGTAACCCGGCTCCTGAGCCTCTTATTACATCTGTAACATCTTATTATAGTAACCCGGCTCCTCATCCTCTTAGTACCCCTGTAACATCTTATTACAGTAACCCGGCTCCTGATCCTCTTATTACCCTGTAAGATCTTATTACAGTAACCCGGCTCCTGATCCTCTTATTACCCCTGTAACATCTTATTACAGTAACCCGGCTCCTGATCCTCTTATTACCCTGTAACATGTTATTATAGTAACCCGACTCCTGATCCTCTTATTACCCCTGTAACATCTTATTACAGTAACCCGGCTCCTGGTCCTCTTATTACCCTGTAACATCTTATTACAATAACCCGGCTCCTGATCCTCTTATTACCCTGTAACATCTTATTACAGTAACCCGGCTCCTGATCCTCTTATTACCCCTGTAACATCTTATTACAGTAACCCGGCTCCTGAACCTCTTAAAACCCTGTAACATCTTATTACAGTAACCCGGCTCCTGATCCTCTTATTACCACTGTAACCTCTTATTACAGTAACCGGGCTAATGATCCTCTTATTACCCTGTAAAATCTTATTACAGTAACCCGACTCCTGATCCTCTTATTACCCTGTAACCTCTTATTACAGTAACCCGGCTAATGATCCTCTTATTACCCTGTAACATCTTATTACAGTAACCCGGCTCCTGAGCCTCTTATTACCCTGTAACCTCTTATTACAGTAACCCGGCTAATGATCCTCTTATTACCCTGTAGCATCTTATTACAGTAACCCGGCTCCTGATCCTCTTATTACCATGTAACATCTTATTACAGTAACCCGGCTCCTGATCCTCTTATTACTCTGTAACATCTTATTACAGTAACCCGGCTCCTGATCCTCTTATTACCCTGTAACATCTTATTACAGTAACCCGGCTCCTGAGCCTCTTATTACATCTGTAACATCTTATTATAGTAACCCGGCTCCTCATCCTCTTAGTACCCCTGTAACATCTTATTACAGTAACCCGGCTCCTGATCCTCTTATTACCCTGTAACATCTTATTACAGTAACCCGGCTCCTGATCCTCTTATTACCCCTGTAACATCTTATTACAGTAACCCGGCTCCTGATCCTCTTATTACCCTGTAACATGTTATTATAGTAACCCGACTCCTGATCCTCTTATTACCCCTGTAACATCTTATTACAGTAACCCGGCTCCTGGTCCTCTTATTACCCTGTAACATCTTATTACAATAACCCGGTTCCTGATCCTCTTATTACCCTGTAACATCTTATTACAGTAACCCGGCTCCTGATCCTCTTATTACCCCTGTAACATCTTATTACAGTAACCCGGCTCCTGATCCTCTTATTACCCCAGTAACATCTTATTACAGTAACCCGGCTCCTGATCTTCTTATTACCCTGTAACATCTTATTACAGTAACACGGCTCCTGAACCTATTAAAACCCTGTAACATCTTATTACAGTAACCCGGCTCCTGATCCTCTTATTACCACTGTAACCTCTTATTACAGTAACCGGGCTAATGATCCTCTTATTACCCTGTAACATCTTATTACAGTAACCCGACTCCTGATCCTCTTATTACCCTGTAACCTCTTATTACAGTAACCCGGCTAATGATCCTCTTATTACCCTGTAACATCTTATTACAGTAACCCGGCTCCTGATCCTCTTATTACCATGTAACATCTTATTACAGTAACCCGGCTCCTGATCCTCTTATTACTCTGTAACATCTTATTACAGTAACCCGGCTCCTGAGCCTCTTATTACACTGTAACATCAATTACAGTAACCCGGCTCCTGATCCTCTTATTACCTTGTAACCTCTTATTACAGTAACCCAGCTCCTGTTCCTCTTATTACCATGTAACATCTTATTACAGTAACCCGTATCCTGAGCCTCTTATTACCCTGTAACATCTTATTACAGTAACCCGGCTCCTGAGCCTCTTATTACGCTGTAACATCTTATTACAGTAACACGGATCCTGATCCTCTTATTATCCTGTAACTGCTTATTACAGCAACCCGGCTACTGATCCTCTTATTACCCTGTAACATCTTATTACAGTAACCCGGCTCCTGATCCTCTTATTATCCTGTAACATCTTATTACAGTAACCCGGCTCCTGATCCTCTTATTACCCTGTAACATCTTATTACAGTAACCCGACTCCTGATCCTCTTATTACCCTTTAACATCTTATTACAGTAACCTGGCTCCTGATCCTCTTATTACCATGTAACGTCTTATTACAGTAACCCGGCTCCTGAGCCTCTTCTTACCCCTGTAACATCTTATTACAGTAACATGGCTCCTGATCCTCTTATTACCTTGTAACGTCTTATTACAGTAACACGGCTCCTGAGCCTCTTATCACCCTGTAACATCTTATTACAGTAACCCGGCTCCTGATCCTCTTATTACTCTGTAACATCTTATTACAGTAACCCGGCTCCTGAGCCTCTTATTACACTGTAACATCTTATTACAGTAACCCGGCTCCTGATCCTCTTATTACCTTGTAACCTCTTATTACAGTAACCCGACTCCTGTTCCTCTTATTACCATGTAACATCTTATTACAGTAACCTGGCTCCTGAACCTCTTATTACCCTGTAACATCTTATTACAGTAACCCGTATCCTGAGCCTCCTATTACCCTGTAACATCTTATTATAGTAACCCGGCTCCTGAGCCTCTTATTACCCTGTAACATCTTATTACAGTAACCCGGCTCCTGATCCTCTTATTACCCTGTAACATCTTATTACAGTAACCCGGCTCCTGATCCTCTTATTACCCTGTAACATGTTATTATAGTAACCCGACTCCTGATCCTCTTATTACCCCTGTAACATCTTATTACAGTAACCCGGCTCCTGGTCCTCTTATTACCCTGTAACATCTTATTACAATAACCCGGTTCCTGATCCTCTTATTACCCTGTAACATCTTATTACAGTAACCCGGCTAATGATCCTCTTATTACCCTGTAGCATCTTATTACAGTAACCCGGCTCCTGATCCTCTTATTACCACTGTAACCTCTTATTACAGTAACCCGGCTAATGATCCTCTTATTACCCTGTAACATCTTATTACAGTAACCCTGCTCCTGATCCTTACTACCCCTGTAACATCTTTCTACAGTAACCCGGCTCCTGATCCTCTTATTACCCTGTAACATCTTATTACAGTAACCCGGCTCCTGATCCTCTTATTACCCCTGTAACATCTTATTACAGTAACCCGGCTCCTCATCCTCTTATTACCCCTGTAACATCTTATTACAGTAACCCGTCTCCTGATCCTCTTATTACCCTGTAACATCTTATTACAGTAACCCGGTTCCTCATCCTCTTATTACCGTGTAACATCTTATTACAGCAACCCGGCTCCTGATCCTCTTATTACCCCTGTAACATCTTATAACAGTAACCCGGCTCCTGATCCTCTTATTACCCCTGTAACATCTTATTACAGTAACCCGGCTCCTGATCCTCTTATTACCCCTGTAACATCTTATTACAGTAACCCGTCTCCTGATCCTCTTATTACCCTGTAACATCTTATTACAGTAACCCGGCTCCTCATCCTCTTATTACCCCTGTAACATCTTATTACAGTAACCCGTCTCCTGATCCTCTTATTACCCTGTAACATCTTATTACAGTAACCCGTATCCTGAGCCTCCTATTACCCTGTAACATCTTATTACAGTAACCCGGCTCCTGAGCCTCTTATTACCCTGTAACATCTTATTACAGTAACCCGGCTCCTGATCCTCTTATTACCCTGTAACATCTTATTACAGTAACCCGGCTCCTGAGCCTCTTATTACCCTGTAACATCTTATTACAGTAACCCGGCTCCTGATCCTCTTATTACCCTGTAACATCTTATTACAGTAACCCAGCTCCTGATCCTCTTATTACCCTGTAACATCTTATTACAGTAACCCGGCTCCTGATCCTCTTATTACCCTGTAACATCTTATTACAGTAACCCGGCTCCTGATCCTCTTATTACCATGTAACATCTTATTACAGTAACCCGGCTCCTGATCCTCTTATTACCACTGTAACCTCTTATTACAGTAACCCGGCTAATGATCCTCTTATTACCCTGTAACATCTTATTACAGTAACCCTGCTCCTGATCCTTACTACCCCTGTAACATCTTTCTACAGTAACCCAGCTCCTGATCCTCTTATTACCCTGTAACATCTTATTACAGTAACCCGGCTCCTGATCCTCTTATTACCCCTGTAACATCTTATTACAGTAACCCGGCTCCTCATCCTCTTATTACCCCTGTAACATCTTATTACAGTAACCCGTCTCCTGATCCTCTTATTACCCTGTAACATCTTATTACAGTAACCCGGTTCCTCATCCTCTTATTACCGTGTAACATCTTATTACAGTAACCCGGCTCCTGATCCTCTTATTACCCCTGTAACATCTTATAACAGTAACCCGGCTCCTGATCCTCTTATTACCCCTGTAACATCTTATTACAGTAACCCGGCTCCTGATCCTCTTATTACCCCTGTAACATCTTATTACAGTAACCCGTCTCCTGATCCTCTTATTAACCTGTAACATCTTATTAAAGTAACCCGGCTCCTGAGCCTCTTATTACCCTGTAACATCTTATTACAGTAACCCAGCTCCTGATCCTCTTATTACCCTGTAACATCTTATTACAGTAACCCGGCTCCTGAGCATCTTATTACAGTAACCCGGCTCCTGATCCTCTTATTAACCTGTAACATCTTATTATAGTAACCCGGCTCCTGAGTCTCTTATTACCTTGTAACATCTTATTACAGTAACCCGGCTCCTGATCCTCTTATTACCCTGTAACATCTTATTACAGTAACACGGATCCTGATCCTCTTATTATCCTGTAACTGCTTATTACAGCAACCCGGCTACTGATCCTCTTATTACCCTGTAACATCTTATTACAGTAACCCGGCTCCTGATCCTCTTATTACCCTGTAACATCTTATTACAGTAACCCGGCTCCTGAGCCTCTTATTACCCCTGTTACATCTTATTACAGTAACCCGGCTCCTGAACCTCTTATTACCCCTGTAACATCTTATTACAGTAACCCGGCTCCTGAGCCTCTTATTACCCTGTAACATCTTATTACAGTAACCCGGCTCCTGATCCTCTTATTATCTCTGTAACATCTTATTACAGTAACCCGGCTCCTGATCCTCCTATTACCCTGTAACATTTTATTACAGTAACCCGGCTCCAGAGCCTCTTATTACCTTGTAACATCTTATTACAGTAACCCGGCACTGATCCTCTTATTATCCTGTAACATCTTATTATAGTAACCCGGCTCCTGATCCTCTTATTACCCTGTGACATCTTATTACAGTAACCCGGCTCCTGATCCTCTTATTACCCTGTGACATCTTATTACAGTAACCCGGCTCCTGATCCTCTTATTATCTCTGTAACATCTTATTACAGTAACCCGGCTCCTGATCCTCCTATTACCCTGTAACATTTTATTACAGTAACCCGGCTCCAGAGCCTCTTATTACCTTGTAACATCTTATTACAGTAACCCGGCACTGATCCTCTTATTATCCTGTAACATCTTATTATAGTAACCCGGCTCCTGATCCTCTTATTACCCTGTGACATCTTATTACAGTAACCCGGCTCCTGATCCTTTTATTACCCTGTAACATTTTATTACAGTAACCCAGCTCCTGATCCTCTTATTACCCTGTAACATCTTATTACAGTAACCCGGCTCCTGATCCTCTTATTACCCTGTAACATCTTATTACAGTAACCCGGCTCCTGATCCTCTTATTACCCCTGTAAAATCTTATTACTGTAACCTGGCTCCTGATCCCCTTATTACCCCTGTAACATCTTATTACAGTAACCCAACTCCTGATCCTCTTATTACTCTGTAACATCTTTTTGCAGTAATCCGGCTCTGACCCTCTTATTACCCTGTAACATCTTATTACAGTAACCCGGCTCCAGAGCCTCTTATTACCTTGTAACATCTTATTACAGTAACCCGGCACTGATCCTCTTATTATCCTGTAACATCTTATTATAGTAACCCGGCTCCTGATCCTCTTATTACCCTGTGACATCTTATTACAGTAACCCGGCTCCTGATCCTTTTATTACCCTGTAACATTTTATTACAGTAACCCAGCTCCTGATCCTCTTATTACCCTGTAACATCTTATTATAGTAACCCGGCTCCTGAGTCTCTTATTACCTTGTAACATCTTATTACAGTAACCCGGCTCCTGATCCTCTTATTACCCTGTAACATCTTATTACAGTAACACGGATCCTGATCCTCTTATTATCCTGTAACTGCTTATTACAGCAACCCGGCTACTGATCCTCTTATTACCCTGTAACATCTTATTACAGTAACCCGGCTCCTGATCCTCTTATTACCCTGTAACATCTTATTACAGTAACCCGGCTCCTGATCCTCTTATTACCCCTGTAACATCTTATTACAGTAACCCGGCTCCTGATCCTCTTATTACCCCTGTAACATCTTATTACAGTAACCCGACTCCTGATCCTCTTATTACCCCTGTAACATGTTATTACAGTAACCCGACTCCTGATCCTCTTATTACCCCTGTAACATCTTATTACAGTAACCCGGCTCCTGAGCCTCTTATTACCCCTGTTACATCTTATTACAGTAACCCGGCTCCTGAACCTCTTATTACCCCTGTAACATCTTATTACAGTAACCCGGCTCCTGAGCCTCTTATTACCCTGTAACATCTTATTACAGTAACCCGGCTCCTGATCCTCTTATTATCTCTGTAACATCTTATTACAGTAACCCGGCTCCTGATCCTCCTATTACCCTGTAACATTTTATTACAGTAACCCGGCTCCAGAGCCTCTTATTACCTTGTAACATCTTATTACAGTAACCCGGCACTGATCCTCTTATTATCCTGTAACATCTTATTATAGTAACCCGGCTCCTGATCCTCTTATTACCCTGTGACATCTTATTACAGTAACCCGGCTCCTGATCCTCTTATTACCCTGTGACATCTTATTACAGTAACCCGGCTCCTGATCCTCTTATTATCTCTGTAACATCTTATTACAGTAACCCGGCTCCTGATCCTCCTATTACCCTGTAACATTTTATTACAGTAACCCGGCTCCAGAGCCTCTTATTACCTTGTAACATCTTATTACAGTAACCCGGCACTGATCCTCTTATTATCCTGTAACATCTTATTATAGTAACCCGGCTCCTGATCCTCTTATTACCCTGTGACATCTTATTACAGTAACCCGGCTCCTGATCCTTTTATTACCCTGTAACATTTTATTACAGTAACCCAGCTCCTGATCCTCTTATTACCCTGTAACATCTTATTACAGTAACCCGGCTCCTGATCCTCTTATTACCCTGTAACATCTTATTACAGTAACCCGGCTCCTGATCCTCTTATTACCCCTGTAAAATCTTATTACTGTAACCTGGCTCCTGATCCCCTTATTACCCCTGTAACATCTTATTACAGTAACCCAACTCCTGATCCTCTTATTACTCTGTAACATCTTTTTGCAGTAATCCGGCTCTGACCCTCTTATTACCCTGTAACATCTTATTACAGTAACCCGGCTCCTGAACCTCTTATTACCCCTGTAACATCTTATTACAGTAACCCGACTCCTGAGCTTCTTATTACCTCTGTAACATCTTATTACAGTAACCCTACTCCTGAGCTTCTTATTACCTCTGTAAAATCTTATTACAGTAACCCGGCTCCTGATCCTCTTATTACCCATGTAACATCTTATTACAGTAACCCGGCTCCTGAATCTCTTATTACCCCTGTAACATCTTATTACAGTAACCCGCCTCCTGAACTTCTTATTACCCTGTAACATCTTATTACAGTAACCTGGCTCCTGATCCTCTTATTACCCTGTAACGTCTTATTACAGTAACACGGCTCCTGAGCCTCTTATCACCCTGTGACATCTTATTACAGTAACCCGGCTCCTGATCCTCTTATCACCCTGTAACATCTTATTACAGTAACCCGACTCCTGAGCTTCTTATTACCTCTGTAACATCTTATTACAGTAACCCGCCTCCTGAACTTCTTATTACCCTGTAACATCTTATTACAGTAACCCGACTCCTGAGCTTCTTATTACCCTGTAACATCTTATTACAATAACCCGGCTCCTGATCCTTTTATTATCCTGTAACGTTTTATTACAGTAACCCGGCTCCTGATCCTCTTATTACCCCTGTAACATCTTATTACAGTAACCCGACTCCTGATCCTCTTATTACTCTGTAACATCTTATTACAGTAATCCGGCTCCTGACCCTCTTATTACCCTGTAACATCTTATTACACTAACCCGGCTCCTGATCCTCCTATTACCCTGTAACATTTTATTACAGTAACCCGGCTCCAGAGCCTCTTATTACCCTGTAACATCTTATTACAGTAACCCGGCTCCTGATCCTCCTATTACCCTGTAACATTTTATTACAGTAACCCGACTCCTGAGCTTCTTATTACCTCTGTAACATTTTATTACAGTAACCCGCCTCCTGAACTTCTTATTACCCTGTAACATCTTATTACAGTAACCCGACTCCTGAGCTTCTTATTACCCTGTAACATCTTATTACAATAACCCGGCTCCTGATCCTTTTATTATCCTGTAACGTTTTATTACAGTAACCCGGCTCCTGATCCTCTTATTACCCCTGTAACATCTTATTACAGTAACCCGACTCCTGATCCTCTTATTACTCTGTAACATCTTATTACAGTAATCCGGCTCCTGACCCTCCTATTACCCTGTAACATTTTATTACAGTAACCCGGCTCCAGAGCCTCTTATTACCTTGTAACATCTTATTACAGTAACCCGGCACTGATCCTCTTATTATCCTGTAACATCTTATTATAGTAACCCGGCTCCTGATCCTCTTATTACCCTGTGACATCTTATTACAGTAACCCGGCTCCTGATCCTCTTATTACCCTGTGACATCTTATTACAGTAACCCGGCTCCTGATCCTCTTATTATCTCTGTAACATCTTATTACAGTAACCCGGCTCCTGATCCTCCTATTACCCTGTAACATTTTATTACAGTAACCCGGCTCCAGAGCCTCTTATTACCTTGTAACATCTTATTACAGTAACCCGGCACTGATCCTCTTATTATCCTGTAACATCTTATTATAGTAACCCGGCTCCTGATCCTCTTATTACCCTGTGACATCTTATTACAGTAACCCGGCTCCTGATCCTTTTATTACCCTGTAACATTTTATTACAGTAACCCAGCTCCTGATCCTCTTATTACCCTGTAACATCTTATTACAGTAACCCGGCTCCTGATCCTCTTATTACCCTGTAACATCTTATTACAGTAACCCGGCTCCTGATCCTCTTATTACCCCTGTAAAATCTTATTACTGTAACCTGGCTCCTGATCCCCTTATTACCCCTGTAACATCTTATTACAGTAACCCAACTCCTGATCCTCTTATTACTCTGTAACATCGTTTTGCAGTAATCCGGCTCTGACCCTCTTATTACCCTGTAACATCTTATTACAGTAACCCGGCTCCTGAACCTCTTATTACCCCTGTAACATCTTATTACAGTAACCCGACTCCTGAGCTTCTTATTACCTCTGTAACATCTTATTACAGTAACCCTACTCCTGAGCTTCTTATTACCTCTGTAAAATCTTATTACAGTAACCCGGCTCCTGATCCTCTTATTACCCATGTAACATCTTATTACAGTAACCCGGCTCCTGAATCTCTTATTACCCCTGTAACATCTTATTACAGTAACCCGCCTCCTGAACTTCTTATTACCCTGTAACATCTTATTACAGTAACCTGGCTCCTGATCCTCTTATTACCCTGTAACGTCTTATTACAGTAACACGGCTCCTGAGCCTCTTATCACCCTGTGACATCTTATTACAGTAACCCGGCTCCTGATCCTCTTATCACCCTGTAACATCTTATTACAGTAACCCGACTCCTGAGCTTCTTATTACCTCTGTAACATCTTATTACAGTAACCCGCCTCCTGAACTTCTTATTACCCTGTAACATCTTATTACAGTAACCCGACTCCTGAGCTTCTTATTACCCTGTAACATCTTATTACAATAACCCGGCTCCTGATCCTTTTATTATCCTGTAACGTTTTATTACAGTAACCCGGCTCCTGATCCTCTTATTACCCCTGTAACATCTTATTACAGTAACCCGACTCCTGATCCTCTTATTACTCTGTAACATCTTATTACAGTAATCCGGCTCCTGACCCTCTTATTACCCTGTAACATCTTATTACACTAACCCGGCTCCTGATCCTCCTATTACCCTGTAACATTTTATTACAGTAACCCGGCTCCAGAGCCTCTTATTACCCTGTAACATCTTATTACAGTAACCCGGCTCCTGATCCTCCTATTACCCTGTAACATTTTATTACAGTAACCCGACTCCTGAGCTTCTTATTACCTCTGTAACATCTTATTACAGTAACCCGCCTCCTGAACTTCTTATTACCCTGTAACATCTTATTACAGTAACCCGACTCCTGAGCTTCTTATTACCCTGTAACATCTTATTACAATAACCCGGCTCCTGATCCTTTTATTATCCTGTAACGTTTTATTACAGTAACCCGGCTCCTGATCCTCTTATTACCCCTGTAACATCTTATTACAGTAACCCGACTCCTGATCCTCTTATTACTCTGTAACATCTTATTACAGTAATCCGGCTCCTGACCCTCCTATTACCCTGTAACATTTTATTACAGTAACCCGGCTCCAGAGCCTCTTATTACCCTGTAACATCTTATTACAGTAACCCGGCTCCTGATCCTCCTATTACCCTGTAACATTTTATTACAGTAACCCGGCTCCTGATCCTCTTATTACCCCTGTAACATCTTATTACAGTAACCCGGCTCCTGATCCTCTTATTACCCTGTAATATTTTATTACAGTAACCCGGCTCCTAAACATCTTATTACAGTAACCCGGCTCCTGATCCTCTTATCACCCTGTAACATCTTATTACAGTCACCCGGCTCCTGAGTCTCTTATTACCTTGTAACATCTTATTACAGTAACCCGGCTCCTGATCCTCTTATTACCCTGTAACATCTTATTACAGTAACCCGGCTCCTGATCCTCCTTATTACCCTGTAACATCTTATTACAGTAACCCGTCTCCTGAGCCTCGTATTACCTCTGTAACATCTTATTACAGTAACACGGATCCTGATCCACTTATTATCCTGTAACTGCTTATTACAGCAACCCGGCTACTAATCCTCTTATTAACCTGTAACATCTTATTACAGTAACCCGGCTCCTCAGGGGCGTAGCTAAAGGCTCATGGGCCCCGATGCAAAAATTCTTACTGCCCCCCCCCCCCCCGCAAACTTCTCATGGCCGACGGTCCGCAGCTTTCAGCTGCATCGCTGGGTCTCCTAAGTGACCCAAAAATGCAGCACTAGCAGCCGGGGGCGTCACTAAGGCTGGGTTCACACACCCTATTTACGGACGTAATTCGGGCGTTTTAGCATTGAATAACGTCCGAAAATGCGGCTCAAAAGCGTTAGCAAACATCTGCCCATTAATTTGAATGGGTCTTACGATGTTCTGTGCCGACGGTCATTTTTTTTTACGCGCCGCTGTCAACAAGCGGCGTGTAAAAAAGACGCCCGCGTCAAAGAAGTGCCTGTCCCTTCTTCAGACGTAAATGGAGCCATTTTCCATGGACTCCATAGAAAAACAGCTCCAATTACGTCCGTAATGGACGCAGCGAAAGACGCCTGCACATGCCATTACGGCTGAAATTATGGTGCTGTTTTCTCCTGAAAACAGCACCGTAATTTCAGCCGTAACGGACGCTGCCGTGTGAACATACCCTAAGGGCTTAAAATGTCAGGGAAATAGCCCCAATACATATGTGTCCGCCCCAAAAAAATGTGTGTATAGGAGACAGCATAGCATATCTATAGCACTACGACCCTATAAACTTTGGATAGTATTAGATACATTGGCTCAGCAGACAGTATCACACATAATAGGATTAGATACAGTGGCTCAGAAGGCAGTATAGGATTAGATACAGTGGCTGAGCAGACAGTATCACACATGATAGGATTAGATACAGTGGCCCAGAAGGCAGTACCACACATGATAGGATTAGATACAGTGGCTCAGCAGACAGTACCACACATGATAGGATTAGATACAGTGGCCCAGCAGACAGTATCACACATGATAGGATTAGATACAGTGGCTCAGAAGACAGTACCACACATGATAGGATTAGATACAGTGGCTCAGCAGATAGTACCACACATGATAGGATTAGAAACAGTGGCTCAGCAGACAGTACCACACATGATAGGATTAGATACAGTGGCTCAGAAGGCAGTATCACACATGATAGGATTAGATACAGTGGCTCAGCAGACAGTATCACACATGATCGGATTAGATATAGGGCCCAGCAGACAGTATCACACAAGATACGATTAGATACAGGGCCCAGCCGACAGTATCACACATGATTGGATTAGATACACAGCTCAGCAGACAGTATCACACATGATTGGATTAGATACATGGCCCAGCTCACTGACATTGCGGCTCCAGCGCTGGACCCAGGAAAGGTAAGAATAATAATTTTGCTTCTTTATGTGTTACGGATTATTTTTGTGTGTTTGTGTTTTTTTTTACAGGTTCGGTTGTTGGACTTCGAATTTGAGGACTTCAATGACGGCGTTTTTTTTATTCTCAATAAAATGGTTAATGAGGGTTGTGTTTTTTTATTTCAATAAAATATTTTTTCTATGTGCTTGTATCTTTTTAAACTTTATTATCACCGCCTTAGTAATGGCCGCTGGCTGATTGACATCCTCCATTACTAAGGCGGGGCTTAATGTTAGCAGGTGCAGAGGCCAACACTAAGCCCCATTATTACCCCGGTACCCACCGCCACCAGGAGTACTGGGAAAAGCCGGGTACGAACCAGTACCCGACCATCTGTAGTGACGGGCAGGCACCGGGGTGGCCGCAGGCTGGTAGTATTAGGCTGGGGAAGGCCAAAAACAGTGGCCCTTCCCACCCTTGTAATCCTCCTGCTGCTGCTGTGTTGTATCTGGCTGGTTATGAAAATTGGGGGGGACCCCACATCGTTCTTTCCAATTATTTTTTTTATTTTTTAAATGACGTGGGGTCCCCCCCATTTTTCATAACCAGCCAGATACAATAAAGCAGCAGCAGCCTAGCATCACCAGGGTAGGAAGGGCCACTGTTTTTGGCCTTTCCCCTCCTGATAGTACCAGCCTGCGGCCACCCCAGTGGACGACCATCACTACAGATGTTCAGGTACTGTATCGTACCCGGCTCTTCCCAGCACCCCTGGTGGTGGTGGGTACCGGGGTAATAATGGGGGTTAGGGTTCGCCTCTGCATCGGCTAACACTAAGCCCCTCCTTAGCAATGGATGCTGTCAATCAGCCGGCGGCCATTACTAAGGTGGTAGTAATATAGTTTAAAAAAAAACACAAAGACATAGAAAAAATATTTTATTGAAATAAAAAAAAAACCCACACAGCCCTCACTAACCATTTTATTGATAATAAAAAAAAAAGCTGTCATCGAAGTAGTCCTGGAATTCCGACGTAGTCCAACGACCGAACCTGTAAGAAAACACACAAAAAATGATTAGTAACATCTTATTACAGTAACCCGGCTCCAGAGCCTCTTATTACCCTGTAACATCTTATTACAGTAACCCGGCTCCTGATCCTCTTATTACCCTGTAACATCTTATTACAGTAACCCGGCTCCTGATCCTCTTATTACCCTGTAACATCTTATTACAGTAACCCGACTCCTGATCCTCTTATTACCGTGTAACATCTTATTACAGTAACCCGGCTCCTGAGCCTCTTATTACCCTGTAACATCTTATTACAGTAACCCGGCTCCTGATCCTCTTATTACCCTGTAACATCTTATTACAGTAACCCGGCTCCTGATCCTCTTATTACCCTGTAACATCTTATTACAGTAACCCGGCTCCTGATCCTCTTATTACCCTGTAACATCTTATTACAGTAAGCCGGCTCCTGAGCCTCTTATTACCCTGTAACATCTTATTACAGTAACCCGGCTCCTGATCCTCTTATTACCCTGTAACATCTTATTACAGTAACCCGGCTCCTGATCCTCTTATTACCCTGTAACATCTTATTACAGTAACCCGGCTCCTGATCCTCTTATTACCCTGTAACGTCTTATTACAGTAACCCGACTCCTGATCCTCTTATTACCCTGTAACATCTTATTACAGTAACCCGGCTCCTGATCCTCTTATTACCCTGTAACATCTTATTACAGTAACCCGACTCCTGATCCTCTTATTACCCTGTAACATCTTATTACAGTAACCCGGCTCCTGATCCTCTTATTACCCTGTAACATCTTATTACAGTAACCCGACTCCTGATCCTCTTATTACCCTGTAACATCTTATTACAGTAACCCGGCTCCTGATCCTCTTATTACCCTGTAACATCTTACTACAGTAACCCGGCTCCTGATCCCCTTATTACCCCTGTAACATCTTATTACAGTAACCAGCCTCCTGATCCTCTTATTACCCTGTAACATCTTATTACAGTAACCCGGCTCCTGATCCTCTTATTACCCTGTAACATCTTATTACAGTAACCCGGCTCCTGATCCCCTTATTACCCCTGTAACATCTTATTACAGTAACCCGGCTCCTGATCCTCTTATTTCCCCTGTAACATCTTATTACAGTAACCCGGCTCCTGATCCTCTTATTACCCTGTAACATCTTATTACATTAACCCGACTCCTGAGCCTCTTATTACCCTGTAACATCTTATTACAGTAACCCGACTCCTGAGCTTCTTATTACCTCTGTAACATCTTATTACAGTAACCCGGCTCCTGATCCTCTTATTACCCCAGTAACATCTTATTACAGTAACCCGGCTCCTGATCATCCTATTACCCATGTAACATCTTATTACAGTAACCCGACTCCTGAACTTCTTATTACCCTGTAACATCTTATTACAGTAACCCGACTCCTGAGCTTCTTATTACCCTGTAACATCTTATTACAATAACCCGGCTCCTGATCCTCTTATTATCCTGTAACATTTTATTACAGTAACCCGGCTCCTGATCCTCTTATTACCCCTGTAACATCTTATTACAGTAACCCGACTCCTGATCCTCTTATTACTCTGTAACATCTTATTACAGTAATCCGGCTCCTGATCCGCTTATTACCTGTAACATCTTATTACAGTAACCCGGCTCCTGATCCTCTTATTACCTTGTAACATCTTATTACAGTAACCCGGCTCCTGATCCTCTTATTACCCTGTAACATCTTATTACAGTAACCCGACTCCTTATCCTCTTATTACCCTGTAACATCTTATTACAGTAACCCGGCTCCTGATCCCCTTATTACCCCTGTAACATCTTATTACAGTAACCAGCCTCCTGATCCTCTTATTACCCTGTAACATCTTATTACAGTAACCCGGCTCCTGATCCTCTTATTACCCTGTAACATCTTATTACAGTAACCCGGCTCCTGATCCCCTTATTACCCCTGTAACATCTTATTACAGTAACCCGGCTCCTGATCCTCTTATTTCCCCTGTAACATCTTATTACAGTAACCCGGCTCCTGATCCTCTTATTACCCTGTAACATCTTATTACATTAACCCGACTCCTGAGCCTCTTATTACCCTGTAACATCTTATTACAGTAACCCGACTCCTGAGCTTCTTATTACCTCTGTAACATCTTATTACAGTAACCCGGCTCCTGATCCTCTTATTACCCCAGTAACATCTTATTACAGTAACCCGGCTCCTGATCATCCTATTACCCATGTAACATCTTATTACAGTAACCCGACTCCTGAACTTCTTATTACCCTGTAACATCTTATTACAGTAACCCGACTCCTGAGCTTCTTATTACCCTGTAACATCTTATTACAATAACCCGGCTCCTGATCCTCTTATTATCCTGTAACATTTTATTACAGTAACCCGGCTCCTGATCCTCTTATTACCCCTGTAACATCTTATTACAGTAACCCGACTCCTGATCCTCTTATTACTCTGTAACATCTTATTACAGTAATCCGGCTCCTGATCCGCTTATTACCTGTAACATCTTATTACAGTAACCCGGCTCCTGATCCTCTTATTACCTTGTAACATCTTATTACAGTAACCCGGCTCCTGATCCTCTTATTACCCTGTAACATCTTATTACAGTAACCCGACTCCTTATCCTCTTATTACCCTGTAACATCTTATTACAGTAACCCGGCTCCTGAGCCTCTTATAACATCTTATTACAGTAACCCGGCTCCTGAGTCTCTTATTACCCCTGTAACATATTATTACAGCAACCCGGCTCCTGATCCTCTTATTACCCCTGTAACATATTATTACAGTAACCTGGCTCCTGATCCTCTTATTACCCCAGTAACATCTTATTACAGTAACCCGACTCCTGATCCTCTTATTGCCCTGTAACATCTTATTACAGTAATCCGGCTCCTAAAAATTCACTGAAGTGATAAATGAGTAAAATGTATAATTTTTATTTCATAGCTATCTAAAAACAGGGGTACAATCACCACTGTGAAAAGCCCAACCGTGTATTTAAAAACGTATTAAACAGAATACTCCCAGTCCTAGTTCGTTTGCGAACCCTTAACCCCTTCAGGACTGAGCCTGTTTTGGCCTTCAGGACGAAGCCGATTTTTCAAATCTGACATGTGTCACTTTATGTGGTAATAACTCCGGAATGCTTTTACCTATCCAAGCGATTCTGAGATTGTTTTCTCGTGACATATTGTACTTTATGTTAGTGAAAAAATTTGGTTGATAAATTCAATATTTATTTGTAAAAAACACCAAGATTTGGAGAAAATTTGCAAAAATTAGCATTTTTCTCAATTTAAATGTATCTGCTTGTAAAACAGATAGTAATACCACACAAAATAGTTACTAGTTAACATTTCCCATATGTCTACTTTATGTTTGCATCGTTTTTTGAACATTCTTTTATTTTTCTAGGACGTTACAAGGCTTAGAACTTTAGCAGCGATTTCTCATATTTTCAAGAAAATTTCAAAAGGCGATTTTTACAGGGACCAGTTCAGTTCTGAAGTGGCTTTGAGGGCCTTATATATTAGAAAGTCCCCATAAATCACCCCATTTTGAAAACTGCACCCCTCAAAGTATTCAAAACAGCATTCAGAAAGTGTATTAACCCTTTATGCGTTTCACAGGAATTAAAGCAAAGTAGAGGTGAAAGTTACAAATTTCATTTTTTTTTTACAAAATTCATTTGTAATACATTTTTTTCTATACCACAGGAGGTTTTACCCGAGAAATGTAACTTATTATTTATTGCCCAGATTCTGCAGTTTTTAGAAATACCCCACATGTGCGGTCATGGACTGAAACACTGGCCTCAGAAGCAAAGGAGCACCTAATGGGATTTTGGGGCCTCCTTTTTTTTAGCATATATTTTAGGTACCATGTCAGGTTTGAAGAGGTCTTGTGGGGCCAAAACAATAAAGACCCCCAAAAGTGACCTCATTTTGGAAACTACACCCCTCAGGGAATTTATCTAGGGGTATAATTAGCATTTTGAACCCACAGTTTTTTTGCTAAATTTATTTGAATTAGTTTGTGAAGGTGAAAATCTACTTTTTTTCTGAAAAAACGTAGAAATTTGTAATTTTTTCAAGGAATAAAAGAGAAAAAACACCCCAACATATGTAAAGCAATTTCTCCTGATTATAGCAATACCCCATATGTGGTAATAAACTGCTGTTTGGACCCACAGCAAAGCTCAGAAGGGAAGGAGCGCCATTTGGATTTTGAAATTCTGATTTTGCTGGTATAGTTTTCAGTGCCATGTCGCGTTTGAATTGCACTGGAGGGAACAAAATAGTGGAATCCCCCGGAAAGTGACCCCATTTTGGAAACTACACTCATCAAGGAATTTTCTAGGGGTAAAGTTAGCATTTTGACCCCACGGTTGTTTTGCTGAATTCATTGGAATTATTCTGTAAAGGTAAAAATCAACTTTTTTTCAGAAAAAAGGTAGCCATTTTTAATTTTTACAAGGAATAAAGGCGAAAAAGCACCCCAACATTTGTAAAACCATTTCTCCCGATTACATAAATACGCCATATGTGGTAATAAAGTGCTGTTTGGACCCACAGCGGGGCTTAGAAGGCAAGGAGCGCTATTTGGCTTTTGGAGCTCAAATTTAGCTGAAATAGTTTTTGGGTGCCATGTCGCATTTGCAAAGCCCCTGAGAGGCCAAAACAGTGGAAATTACACCACTTAAAGAATCTATCTAGGGATATAGTGGGCATTTAGACCCCACAAGTCTTTTGCAGGATTTATTAGAATTGGGCCATGAAAATGAATATCAACATTTCTTCCACTAAAATGTTGCATTTTTTTCAATTTTACAAAGGATAAAGGGGGTAAAAGCTGCCCAACATTTGTAAAGCAATTTCTCCCGAGTGCGGCAATACCCCACGTGTGGTCATAAATGGTTTTTCATTAGAAAGTAATTAACCCTTTCTGGACTGATCCATTTTTTTCTTTTCCTTTTTAGTTTTTTCCTCCCCGCGTTCCAAGAGCCACAACTTTTTTATTTTTCAGTCAATAGAGCGGTGTGAGGGCTTATTTATTGAGGGACAAGCGGTCGTTTTTATTGGTACCATTTTTTGGTACATACAACTTTTTGAGCACTTTTTATTACATTTTTAGCTAGAGCCAAGGTGACCAAAAAAACAGCGATTTTGCCGTTTTAAATTCTTTATTTTTCACGTGAGACGCTCCATACATCACCCCCCACACTAAGACATGCTATGTTGTGGTGCGCGAAGGGGTTAATGCGCAGCGCATGGTGCGGAGTGAAAATTACAATTTTCCACTCATATGCCATTTTAGTGCACTACATGTTATGCCCAGTTTGTGCCACTGAAGACAAATACCTCATAAAATATTAACAGGGTTCTCCCGGGTATGGCGATGCCATATCTGTGGACGTAAACTGGTGTTTGGGCACACTGTAGGGCTCAGAAGGGAGGGACGCCATTTGGCTTTTGGGGCGCAGATGTAGCTTGGTAGTTGTTCTGTTTGGGGTTTTACTGGTGTTTCAGTTTGTAATGTGGGGGCATATGTTATCTGTGCGGGGTACATCAGACATCAGGGTATAATAAGAGGGTATAATAATGCAGTAAATAAATAATAATCTGCAGATATGTGGCCGGTGTCGCACTGATAAATGGCGCCCAATCTTATCTGCTTTTGGAACACTCTGCACATTTTGCATCGCCATATTCTGGGAGCCAGAACTTTTTTATTTTTTCTCCACCGGAGCTGTGTGAGGGTTTATTCTTTGCGGGACAATCTGTACTTTTCATTGGTACCATTTTAGGGTACCAGAAATTTTTGGGATCACGTTTTATTCCATTTTTTGGCAAGCAAGGTGACCAAAAACCATCAATTCTGACAATGTTTTTTATTCGTTTTTTTATGGCCTTCACCCTGGGCTATAAATGACCATTATACTTTATTCTGCGGGTCGATACGATTACAGCGATACCAGATGTATATAATTTTTTTATGTTTTGCAGCGTTTGTGCAATAAAATCTCTTATTTATAAAATAAAAAAATTTTTGTGTCACCATATTCTGAGAGCCATAACGTTTTTATTTTTCAGTCAAAAAAGCGCTGTAAGGGCTTGTTTTTTGCAGGACGGGATGTAGTTTGTATTGGTACCATTTTGGCGTACATGCGACTTTTTGATCACTTTTTATTGTATATTTTGGGAGGGTTGTTAACCAAAAAATTGTGATTCGGGCACTGTTTTTTGTTTATTTTTTTTGCGGTGTTCACCGTGCGGGAAAAATAATGATACAGTTTTATAGTTGGGGTCGTTACGAACGCAGCGATACCAAATATGTGTACTTTTTTTAACGTGTTAATTTTTTTCCTATAATAAAAGACTTATTATAGGAAAAAAAGCATTCTTTGTTTATGTCACTTATAACTTTTATTTTTACACTTTTTAAAAACATTTTTATTATCTTTTTATTACTTTTTTTACTTGTCCCACTAGGGGACACTTAGACCTACAGCTCTGATCGCTGCTGGAACACATTACACTACACACGTAGTGTAATGTGTTCTAACTGTCATTGTGACGTAACTGTCACACTGACAGGAAGCAGAGGAGGAACGGCCGGAGGCTGATCCTCCGAGGCTTCCGTACATGGCAACCCGGAGGTCATTGTCTGGCCTCTGGTTGCCATGATAAGGATCGCCAGCCCCCGCAAATACATGTGGGGGGCTGCCGATCCGCTGTAAACCTCTTCGATGTGGTGATCGCAATCGACCACCGCATCGAAGGGGTTAATTGCCGATTTCAGCGGCGACAGGCCGCTGATCGGCAACGGGGAGAGCAGGGCTGATACCCTGCACAGTTAACCTCCGCTGCGGTGTAGCGCCGCGCGGCGGTTAACTGTTAAAGCGCGGACGTAACTGTACGCCCAGGTGCGCGAAGTTACTGCTCACCTGGACGTACAGTTACGTCCAGGTGCGGGAAAGGGTTAATGACTGGGTATATAAACAGAGATATCAAAATATGGAATCAGCGTATAACATTGGTAAAGCAGTGGTTTGGACCCTCGTTCACACAGGAGCCTGCGTTAACCGCACCAGATTCTCCCAATGTACAGATGCACAACAATGCCACTGCCCCCTACGCAAAATTCCCTCACTTCACCCGACCCTACGCGTTTCTATACTTATCATCAGGGGTCTGTCAGTCTGGCCAGGATGCCAGCGATATATCTTCAGCAGCAGGTATTCTACTGCACAACACGGAAGCATGCCGCTGACATCTATGCGTGCATGCTTCCGTGTTGTGCAGTAACCCGGCTTCTGATCCTCTTATTACCCTGTAACAGCTTATTACAGTAACCCGGCTCCTGATCCTCTTATTACCCTGTAACATCTTATTACAGTAACCCGGCTCCTGATCCTCTTATTACCCTGTAACATCTTATTACAGTAACCCGGCTCCTGGTCCTCTTATTACCCTGTAACATCTTATTACAGTAACCCGGCTCCTGATCCTCTTATTACCCTGTAACATCTTATTACAGTAACCCGGCTCCTGATCCTCCTATTACCCTGTAACATTTTATTACAGTAACCCGGCTCCTGATCCTCTTATTACCCCTGTAACATCTTATTACAGTAACCCGGCTCCTGATCCTCTTATTACCCTGTAATATTTTATTACAGTAACCCGGCTCCTAAACATCTTATTACAGTAACCCGGCTCCTGATCCTCTTATCACCCTGTAACATCTTATTACAGTCACCCGGCTCCTGAGTCTCTTATTACCTTGTAACATCTTATTACAGTAACCCGGCTCCTGATCCTCTTATTACCCTGTAACATCTTATTACAGTAACCCGGCTCCTGATCCTCCTTATTACCCTGTAACATCTTATTACAGTAACCCGTCTCCTGAGCCTCGTATTACCTCTGTAACATCTTATTACAGTAACCCGGCTCCTGATCCTCTTATTACCCTGTAACATCTTATTACAGTAACCCGGCTCCTGATCCTCTTATTACCTTCTAAAATATTATTACAGTAACCCAGCTCCTGATCCTCTTATTACCTTCTAAAATCTTATTACAGTAACCCGGCTCCTCATCCTCTTATTACCCTCTAACATCTTATTACAGTAACCTGGCCCCTGATCCTCTTATTACCCTGTAATATTTTATTACAGTAACCCGGCTCCTGATCGTCTTATTACCCTGTAACATCTTATTACAGTAACCCGACTCCTGAGCCTCTTATTACCCTGTAACAGCTTATTACAGTAACCCGGCTCCTGATCCTCTTATTACCCTGTAACATCTTATTACAGTAACCCGGCTCCTGATCCTCTTATTACCCTGTAACATCTTATTACAGTAACCCGGCTCCTGATCCTCTTATTACCCCTGTAACATCTTATTACAGTAACCCGGCTCCTGATCCTCTTATTACCCTGTAACATCTTATTACAGTAACCCGGCTCCTGATCCTCTTATTACCCTGTAACATCTTATTACAGTAACCCGGCTCCTGATCCTCTTATTACCCTGTAACATCTTATTACAGTAACCCGGCTCCTGATCCTCTTATTACCACTGTAACCTCTTATTACAGTAACCGGGCTCCTGATCCTCTTATTACCCTGTAACATCTTATTACAGTAACCCGGCTCCTGAGCCTCTTATTACCCTGTAACATCTTATTACAGTAACCTGGCTCCTGATCCTCTTATTACCCTGTAATGTCTTATTACAGTAACCCGGCTCCTGATCCTCTTATTACCCTGTAACATCTTATTACAGTAACCCGGCTCCTGATCCTCTTATTACCCCTGTAACATCTTATTACAGTAACCCGGCTCCTGATCCTCTTATTACCCCTGTAACCTCTTATTACAGTAACCCGGCTCCTGATCCTCTTATTACCCTGTAACATCTTATTACAGTAACCCGGCTCCTGATCCTCTTATTACCCCTGTAACATCTTATTACAGTAACCCGGCTCCTGATCCTCTTATTACCCTGTAACATCTTATTACAGTAACCCGGCTCCTGATCCTCTTATTACCACTGTAACCTCTTATTACAGTAACCCGGCTCCTGAGCCTCTTATTACCCTGTAACATCTTATTACAGTAAACCCGGCTCCTGATCCTCTTATTACCCTGTAACATCTTATTACAGTGACCCGGCTCCTGATCCTCTTATTACCCTGTAACATCTTATTACAGTAACCAGGCTCCTGTTCTTCTTATTACCCTGTAACATCTTATTACAGTAACCTGGATCCTGATCCTCTTATTACCCCTGTAATAATTTATTACAGTAACCCGGCTCCTGATCCTCTTATTACCCCTGTAACATCTTATTACAGTAACCCGACTCCTGAGCCTCTTATTACCCTGTAACAGCTTATTACAGTAACCCGGCTCCTGATCCTCTTATTATCCCTGTAACATCTTATTACAGTAACCCGGCTTCTGATCCTCTTATTACCCTGTAACATCTTATTACAGTAACCCGGCTCCTGATCCTCTTATTACCCTGTAACAGCTTATTACAGTAACCCAGCTCCTGATCCTCTTATTACCTTCTAAAATATTATTACAGTAACCCAGCTCCTAATCCTCTTATTACCCTCTAACATCTTATTACAGTAACCTGGCCCCTGATCCTCTTATTACCCTGTAATATTTTATTACAGTAACCCGGCTCCTGATCGTCTTATTACCCCTATAACATCTTATTACAGTAACCCGACTCCTGAGCCTCTTATTACCCTGTAACAGCTTATTACAGTAACCCAGCTCCTGATCCACTTATTACCCTGTAACATCTTATTACAGTAACCCGGCTCCTGATCCTCTTATTACCCTGTAACATCTTATTACAGTAACCCGACTCCTGATCCTATTATTACCCCTGTAACATCTTATTACAGTAACCCGGCTCCTGATCCTCTTATTACCCCTGTAACATCTTATTACAGTAACCCGGCTCCTGATCCTCTTATTACCCTGTAACATCTTATTACAGTAACCCGGCTCCTGATCCTCTTATTACCCTGTAACATCTTATTACAGTAACCCGGCTCCTGATCCTTACTACCCCAGTAACATCTTATTACAGTAACCCGGCTCCTGATCTTCTTATTACCCTGTAACATCTTATTACAGTAACCCGGCTCCTGATCCTCTTATTACCCTGTAACATCTTATTACAGTAACCCGGCTCCTGATCCTCTTATTACCCCTGTAACATCTTATTACAGTAACCCGGCTCCTGATCCTCTTATTACCCTGTAACATCTTATTACAGTAACCCGGCTCCTGATCCTCTTATTACCCTGTAACATCTTATTACAGTAACCCGGCTCCTGATCCTCTTATTACCCTGTAACATCTTATTACAGTAACCCGGCTCCTGATCCTCTTATTACCACTGTAACCTCTTATTACAGTAACCGGGCTCCTGATCCTCTTATTACCCTGTAACATCTTATTACAGTAACCCGGCTCCTGAGCCTCTTATTACCCTGTAACATCTTATTACAGTAACCTGGCTCCTGATCCTCTTATTACCCTGTAATGTCTTATTACAGTAACCCGGCTCCTGATCCTCTTATTACCCTGTAACATCTTATTACAGTAACCCGGCTCCTGAGCCTCTTATTACCCCAGTAACATCTTATTACAGTAACCCGGCTCCTGATCCTCTTATTACCCCTGTAACATCTTATTACAGTAACCCGGCTCCTGATCCTCTTATTACCCTGTAACATCTTATTACAGTAACCCGGCTCCTGAGCCTCTTATTACCCCTGTAACATCTTATTACAGTAACCCGGCTCCTGATCCTCTTATTACCCCTGTAACATCTTATTACAGTAACCCGGCTCCTGATCCTCTTATTACCCCTGTAACCTCTTATTACAGTAACCCGGCTCCTGATCCTCTTATTACCCTGTAACATCTTATTACAGTAACCCGGCTCCTGATCCTCTTATTACCCCTGTAACCTCTTATTACAGTAACCCGGCTCCTGATCCTCTTATTACCCTGTAACATCTTATTACAGTAACCCGGCTCCTGATCCTCTTATTACCCCTGTAACATCTTATTACAGTAACCCGGCTCCTGATCCTCTTATTACCCTGTAACATCTTATTACAGTAACCCGGCTCCTGATCCTCTTATTACCACTGTAACCTCTTATTACAGTAACCCGGCTCCTGAGCCTCTTATTACCCTGTAACATCTTATTACAGTAACCCGGCTCCTGATCCTCTTATTACCCTGTAACATCTTATTACAGTGACCCGGCTCCTGATCCTCTTATTACCCTGTAACATCTTATTACAGTAACCAGGCTCCTGTTCTTCTTATTACCCTGTAACATCTTATTACAGTAACCTGGATCCTGATCCTCTTATTACCCCTGTAATAATTTATTACAGTAACCCGGCTCCTGATCCTCTTATTACCCCTGTAACATCTTATTACAGTAACCCGACTCCTGAGCCTCTTATTACCCTGTAACAGCTTATTACAGTAACCCGGCTCCTGATCCTCTTATTATCCCTGTAACATCTTATTACAGTAACCCGGCTTCTGATCCTCTTATTACCCTGTAACATCTTATTACAGTAACCCGGCTCCTGATCCTCTTATTACCCTGTAACAGCTTATTACAGTAACCCAGCTCCTGATCCTCTTATTACCTTCTAAAATATTATTACAGTAACCCAGCTCCTGATCCTCTTATTACCCTCTAGCATCTTATTACAGTAACCTGGCCCCTGATCCTCTTATTACCCTGTAATATTTTATTACAGTAACCCGGCTCCTGATCGTCTTATTACCCCTATAACATCTTATTACAGTAACCCGACTCCTGAGCCTCTTATTACCCTGTAACAGCTTATTACAGTAACCCAGCTCCTGATCCACTTATTACCCTGTAACATCTTATTACAGTAACCCGGCTCCTGATCCTCTTATTACCCTGTAACATCTTATTACAGTAACCCGACTCCTGATCCTATTATTACCCCTGTAACATCTTATTACAGTAACCCGGCTCCTGATCCTCTTATTACCCCTGTAACATCTTATTACAGTAACCCGGCTCCTGATCCTCTTATTACCCTGTAACATCTTATTACAGTAACCCGGCTCCTGATCCTCTTATTACCCTGTAACATCTTATTACAGTAACCCGGCTCCTGATCCTTACTACCCCAGTAACATCTTATTACAGTAACCCGGCTCCTGATCCTCTTATTACCCTGTAACATCTTATTACAGTAACCCAGCTCCTGATCCTCTTATTACCCTGTAACATCTTATTACAGTAACCCGGCTCCTGATCCTCTTATTACCCCTGTAACATCTTATTACAGTAACCCGGCTCCTGATCCTCTTATTACCCTGTAACATCTTATTACAGTAACCCGGCTCCTGATCCTCTTATTACCCTGTAACATCTTATTACAGTAACCCGGCTCCTGATCCTCTTATTACCCTGTAACATCTTATTACAGTAACCCGGCTCCTGATCCTTACTACCCCAGTAACATCTTATTACAGTAACCCGGCTCCTGATCCTCTTATTACCCTGTAACATCTTATTACAGTAACCCGGCTCCTGATCCTCTTATTACCCTGTAACATCTTATTACAGTAACCCGGCTCCTGATCCTCTTATTACCCCTGTAACATCTTATTACAGTAACCCGGCTCCTGATCCTCTTATTACCACTGTAACCTCTTATTACAGTAACCGGGCTCCTGATCCTCTTATTACCCTGTAACATCTTATTACAGTAACCCGGCTCCTGAGCCTCTTATTACCCTGTAACATCTTATTACAGTAACCTGGCTCCTGATCCTCTTATTACCCTGTAATGTCTTATTACAGTAACCCGGCTCCTGATCCTCTTATTACCCTGTAACATCTTATTACAGTAACCCGGCTCCTGAGCCTCTTATTACCCCTGTAACATCTTATTACAGTAACCCGGCTCCTGATCCTCTTATTACCCCTGTAACATCTTATTACAGTAACCCGGCTCCTGATCCTCTTATTACCCCTGTAACCTCTTATTACAGTAACCCGGCTCCTGATCCTCTTATTACCCTGTAACATCTTATTACAGTAACCCGGCTCCTGATCCTCTTATTACCCCTGTAACATCTTATTACAGTAACCCGGCTCCTGATCCTCTTATTACCCTGTAACATCTTATTACAGTAACCCGGCTCCTGATCCTCTTATTACCACTGTAACCTCTTATTACAGTAACCCGGCTCCTGAGCCTCTTATTACCCTGTAACATCTTATTACAGTAACCCGGCTCCTGATCCTCTTATTACCCTGTAACATCTTATTACAGTGACCCGGCTCCTGATCCTCTTATTACCCTGTAACATCTTATTACAGTAACCAGGCTCCTGTTCTTCTTATTACCCTGTAACATCTTATTACAGTAACCTGGATCCTGATCCTCTTATTACCCCTGTAATAATTTATTACAGTAACCCGGCTCCTGATCCTCTTATTACCCCTGTAACATCTTATTACAGTAACCCGACTCCTGAGCCTCTTATTACCGTGTAACAGCTTATTACAGTAACCCGGCTCCTGATCCTCTTATTATCCCTGTAACATCTTATTACAGTAACCCGGCTTCTGATCCTCTTATTACCCTGTAACATCTTATTACAGTAACCCGGCTCCTGATCCTCTTATTACCCTGTAACAGCTTATTACAGTAACCCAGCTCCTGATCCTCTTATTACCTTCTAAAATATTATTACAGTAACCCAGCTACTGATCCTCTTATTACCTTCTAAAATCTTATTACAGTAACCCGGCTCCTCATCCTCTTATTACCCTCTAACATCTTATTACAGTAACCTGGCCCCTGATCCTCTTATTACCCTGTAATATTTTATTACAGTAACCCGGCTCCTGATCGTCTTATTACCCCTATAACATCTTATTACAGTAACCCGACTCCTGAGCCTCTTATTACCCTGTAACAGCTTATTACAGTAACCCAGCTCCTGATCCACTTATTACCCTGTAACATCTTATTACAGTAACCCGGCTCCTGATCCTCTTATTACCCTGTAACATCTTATTACAGTAACCCGGCTCCTGATCCTCTTATTACCCCTGTAACATCTTATTACAGTAACCCGGCTCCTGATCCTCTTATTACCCTGTAACATCTTATTACAGTAACCCGGCTCCTGATCCTCTTATTACCCTGTAACATCTTATTACAGTAACCCGGCTCCTGATCCTTACTACCCCAGTAACATCTTATTACAGTAACCCGGCTCCTGATCCTCTTATTACCCTGTAACATCTTATTACAGTAACCCGGCTCCTGATCCTCTTATTACCCTGTAACATCTTATTACAGTAACCCAGCTCCTGATCCTCTTATTACCCTGTAACGTCTTATTACAGTAACCCGGCTCCTGATCCTCTTATTACCCCTGTAACATCTTATTACAGTAACCCGGCTCCTGAGCCTCTTATTACCCCTGTAACATCTTATTACAGTAACCCGGCTCCTGATCCTCTTATTACCCTGTAACATCTTATTACAGTGACCCGGCTCCTGATCCTCTTATTACCCTGTAACATCTTATTACAGTAACCAGGCTCCTGTTCTTCTTATTACCCTGTAACATCTTATTACAGTAACCTGGATCCTGATCCTCTTATTACCCCTGTAATAATTTATTACAGTAACCCGGCTCCTGATCCTCTTATTACCCCTGTAACATCTTATTACAGTAACCCGACTCCTGAGCCTCTTATTACCCTGTAACAGCTTATTACAGTAACCCGGCTCCTGATCCTCTTATTATCCCTGTAACATCTTATTACAGTAACCCGGCTCCTGATCCTCTTATTACCCTGTAACAGCTTATTACAGTAACCCAGCTCCGGATCCTCTTATTACCCTGTAACATCTTATTACAGTAACCCGGCTCCTGATCCTCTTATTACCCTGTAACATCTTATTACAGTAACCCGGCTCCTGATCCTCTTATTACCCTGTAACATCTTATTACAGTAACCCGGCTCCTGAGCCTCTTATAACATCTTATTACAGTAACCCGACTCCTGATCCTCTTATTGCCCTGTAACATTTTATTACAATAATCCGGCTCCTGAGTCTCTTATTACCCCTGTAACATATTATTACAGCAACCCGACTCCTGATCCTCTTATTACCCCTATAACATCTTATTACAGTAACCCGACTCCTGATCCTCTTATTACCCCTGTAACCTCTCATTACAGTAACCCGGCTCCTGATCCTCTTATTACCCCTGTAACATCTTATTACAGTAACCCGGCTCCTGATCCTCTTATTGCCCTGTAACATCTTATTAGAGTAACCCGGCTCCTGATCCTCTTATTACCCTGTAACGTCTTATTACAATAACCCGGCTCCTGAGCCTCTTATTACCATGTAACATCTTATTACAGTAACCCGGCTCCGGATCCTCTTATTACCCTGTAACATCTTATTACAGTAACCCGGCTCCTGAGCCACTTATTACCCCTGTAACATCTTATTACAGTAACCCGGCTCCTGAGCCACTTATAACCCCTGTTACATCTTATTACAGTAACCCGGCTCCTGATCCTCATATTACCCTTGTAACATCTTATTACAGTAACCCGGCTCCTGATCCTCTTATTACCCCTGTAACATCTTATTACAGTAACCCAGCTCCTGATCCTCTTATTACCCTGTAACATCTTATTACAGTAACCCGGCTCCTGATCCTCTTATTACCGTGTAACATCTTATTACAGTAACCCGGCTCCTGATCCTCTTATTACCCTGTAACATCTTATTACAGTAACCCGGCTCCTGATCCTCTTATTACCCTGTAACATCTTATTACAGTAACCCGGCTCCTGATCCTCTTATTACCCTGTAACATCTTATTACAGTAACCCGGCTCCTGATCCTCTTATTACCCCTGTAACATCTTACTACAGTAACCTGGCTCCTGATCCTCTTATTACCCTGTAACATCTTATTACAGTAACCCGGCTCCTGATCCTCTTATTACCCCTGTATCATCTTATTACAGTAACCCAGCTCCTGATCCTCTTATTACCCCTGTAACATCTTATTACAGTGACCCGGCTCCTGATCCTCTTATTATCCCTGTAACATCTTATTACAGTAACCTGACTCCTGATCCTCTTATTACCCCTGTATCATCTTATTCCAGTAACCCGACTCCTGATCCTCTTATTACCCCTGTATCATCTTATTACAGTAACCCGGCTCCTGATCCTCTTATTACCCCTGTAACATCTTATTACAGTAACCCGGCTCCTGATCCTCTTATTATCCCTGTAACATTTTATTACAGTAACCCGGCTCCTGATCCTCTTATTATCCCTGTAACATCTTATTCCAGTAACCCGGCTCCTGATCCTCTTAATACCCTGTAACATCTTATCACAGTAACCCGGCTCCTGATCCTCTTATTACCCTGTAACATCTTATTACAGTAACCCGGCTCCTGATCCTCTTCTTACCCTGTAACATCTTATTACAGTAACCCGGCTCCTGATCCTCTTATTACCCCTGTATCATCTTATTACAGTAACCCGGCTCCTGATCCTCTTATTACCCCTGTAACATCTTATTACAGTAACCCGGCTCCTGATCCTCTTATTACCCCTGTAACATCTTATTACAGTAACCTGACTCCTGATCCTCTTATTACCACGTAACATCTTATTCCAGTAACCCGACTCCTGATCCTCTTATTACCCCTGTAACATCTTATTACAGTAACCCGGCTCCTGATCCTCTTATTATCCCTGTAACATCTTATTACACAAACCCGGCTCCTTATCTTCTTATTACCCCTGTAACATCTTATTACAGTAACCTGACTCCTGATCCTCTTATTACCATGTAACATCTTATTCCAGTAACCCGACTCCTGATCCTCTTATTACCCTGTAACATCTTATTACAGTAACCCGGCTCCTGATCCTCTTAATACCCTGTAACATCTTATTACAGTAACCCGGCTCCTGATCCTCTTATTACCCCTGTAACATCTTATTACAGTAACCCGGCTCCTGATCCTCTTATTACCCCTGTAACATCTTATTACAGTAACCTGACTCCTGATCCTCTTATTACCATGTAACATCTTATTCCAGTAACCCGGCTCCTGATCCTCTTAATACCCTGTAACATCTTATTTAACCCGGCTCCTGATCCTCTTATTACCCCTGTAACATCTTATTACAGTAACCCGGCTCCTGATCCTCTTATTACTCCGGTAACATCTTATTACAGTAACCCGGCTCCTGATCCTCTTATTACCCCTGTATCATCTTATTACAGTAACCCGGCTCCTGATCCTCTTATTATCCCTGTAACATCTTATTACAGTAACACGGCTCCTTATCTTCTTATTACCCCTGTAACATCTTATTACAGTAACCCGGCTCCTGATCCTCTTAATACCCTGTAACATCTTATTACAGTAACCCGGCTCCTGATCCTCTTATTACCCCTGTAACATCTTATTACAGTAACCCGGCTCCTCATCCTCTTATTACCCCTGTAACATCTTATTACAGTAACCCGACTCCTGATCCCCTTATTACCCTGTAACATCTTATTACAGTAACCCGGCCCCTGATCCTCTTATTACCCTGTAACATCTTACTACAGTAACCCGGCTCCTGATCCTCTTAATACCCTGTAACATCTTATTCCTTTAACCCGGCTCCTGATCCTCTTATTACCCCTGTAACATCTTATTACAGTAACCCGGCTCCTGATCCTCTTATTACCCCTGTATCATCTTATTACAGTAACCCGGCTCCTGATCCTCTTATTACCCCTGTAACATCTTATTACAGTGACCCCGCTCCTGATCCTCTTATTATCCCTGTAACATCTTATTACAGTAACCTGACTCCTGATCCTCTTATTACCATGTAACATCTTATTCCAGTAACCCGACTCCTGATCCTCTTATTACCCCTGTATCATCTTATTACAGTAACCCGGCTCCTGATCCTCTTATTACCCCTGTAACACCTTATTACAGTAACCCGGCTCCTGATCCTCTTATTATCCCTGTAACATCTTATTACAGTAACCCGGCTCCTGATCCTCTTATTATCCCTGTAACATCTTATTACAGTAACCTGACTCCTGATCCTCTTATTACCATGTAACATCTTATTCCAGTAACCCGACTCCTAATCCTCTTATTACCCCTGTATCATCTTATTACAGTAACCCGGCTCCTGATCCTCTTATTACCCCTGTAACATCTTATTACAGTAACCCGGCTCCTGATCCTCTTATTATCCCTGTAACATCTTATTACAGTAACCCGGCTCCTGATCCTCTTATTATCCCTGTAACATCTTATTACAGTAACCTGACTCCTGATCCTCTTATTACCATGTAACATCTTATTCCAGTAACCCGGCTCCTGATCCTCTTAATACCCTGTAACATCTTATTTAACCCGGCTCCTGATCCTCTTATTACCCCTGTAACATCTTATTACAGTAACCCGGCTCCTGTTCCTCTTATTACCCCGGTAACATCTTATTACAGTAACCCGGCTCCTGATCCTCTTATTACCCCTGTATCATCTTATTACAGTAACCCGGCTCCTGATCCTCTTATTATCCCTGTAACATCTTATTACAGTAACCCGGCTCCTTATCTTCTTATTACCCCTGTAGCATCTTATTACAGTAACCCGGCTCCTGATCCTCTTATTACCCTGTAACATCTTATTACAGTAACCCGGCTCCTGATCCTCTTATTACCCCTGTAACATCTTATTACAGTAACCCGGCTCCTGATCCTCTTATTACCCCTGTAACATCTTATTACAGTAACCCGACTCCTGATCCCCTTATTACCCTGTAACATCTTATTACAGTAACCCGGCCCCTGATCCTCTTATTACCCTGTAACATCTTACTACAGTAACCCGGCTCCTGATCCTCTTAATACCCTGTAACATCTTATTCCTTTAACCCGGCTCCTGATCCTCTTATTACCCCTGTAACATCTTATTACAGTAACACGGCTCCTGATCCTCTTATTACCCCTGTAACATCTTATTACAGTAACCCGGCTCCTGATCCTCTTATTACCCCTGTATCATCTTATTACAGTAACCCGGCTCCTGATCCTCTTATTACCCCTGTAACATCTTATTACAGTGACCCGGCTCCTGATCCTCATATTATCCCTGTAACATCTTATTACAGTAACCTGACTCCTGATCCTCTTATTACCATGTAACATCTTATTCCAGTAACCCGACTCCTGATCCTCTTATTATCCCTGTAACATCTTATTACAGTAACCCGGCTCCTTATCTTCTTATTACCCCTGTAACATCTTATTACAGTAACCCGACTCCTGATCATCTTATTACCATGTAACATCTTATTACAGTAACCCGGCTCCTGATCTTCTTATTACCCCTGTAACATCTTATTACAGTAACCCGACTCCTGATCCTCTTATTACCCTGTAACATCTTATTACAGTAACCAGACTCCTGATCCTCTTATTACCCTGTAACATCTTATTACAGTAACCCGGCTCCTGATCTTCTTATTACCATGTAACATCTTATTACAGTAACCCGGCTCCTGATCTTCTTATTACCCCTGTAACATCTTATTACAGTAACCCGACTCCTGATCCTCTTATTACCCCTGTAACATCTTATTACAGTAACCTGACTCCTGATCCTCTTATTACCATGTAACATCTTATTACAGTAACCCGGCTCCTGATCTTCTTATTACCCCTGTAACCTCTTATTACAGTAACCCGGCTCCTGAGCCTCTTATTACCCTGTAACATCTTATTACAGTAACCCGGCTCCTTATCTTCTTATTACCCCTGTAACATCTTATTACAGTAACCTGACTCCTGATCCTCTTATTACCATGTAACATCTTATTCCAGTAACCCGACTCCTGATCCTCTTATTACCCTGTAACATCTTATTACAGTAACCCGGCTCCTGATCCTCTTATTACCCCTGTAACCTCTTATTACAGTAACCCGGCTCCTGATCCTCTTATTACCCTGTAACATCTTATTACAGTAACCTGGCTCCTGATCCTCTTATTACCCTGTAACATCTTATTACAGTAACCCGGCTCCTGATCCTCTTATTACCCCTGTATCATCTTATTACAGTAACCCAGCTCCTGATCCTCTTATTACCCCTGTAACATCTTATTACAGTGACCCGGCTCCTGATCCTCTTATTATCCCTGTAACATCTTATTACAGTAACCTGACTCCTGATCCTCTTATTACCCTGTAACATCTTATTACAGTAACCCGGCTCCTGATCCTCTTATTACCCCTGTAACATCTTATTACAGTAACCCGGCTCCTGATCCTCTTATTACCCCTGTAACATCTTATTACAGTAACCCGACTCCTGATCCCCTTATTACCCTGTAACATCTTATTACAGTAACCCGGCCCCTGATCCTCTTATTACCCTGTAACATCTTACTACAGTAACCCGGCTCCTGATCCTCTTAATACCCTGTAACATCTTATTCCTTTAACCCGGCTCCTGATCCTCTTATTACCCCTGTAACATCTTATTACAGTAACCCGGCTCCTGATCTTCTTATTACCCCTGTAACCTCTTATTACAGTAACCCGGCTCCTGAGCCTCTTATTACCCTGTAACATCTTATTACAGTAACCCGGCTCCTTATCTTCTTATTACCCCTGTAACATCTTATTACAGTAACCTGACTCCTGATCCTCTTATTACCATGTAACATCTTATTCCAGTAACCCGACTCCTGATCCTCTTATTACCCTGTAACATCTTATTACAGTAACCCGGCTCCTGATCTTCTTATTACCCCTGTAACCTCTTATTACAGTAACCCGGCTCCTGATCCTCTTATTACCCTGTAACATCTTATTACAGTAACCTGGCTCCTGATCCTCTTATTACCCTGTAACATCTTATTACAGTAACCCGGCTCCTGATCCTCTTATTACCCCTGTATCATCTTATTACAGTAACCCAGCTCCTGATCCTCTTATTACCCCTGTAACATCTTATTACAGTAACCTGGCTCCTGATCCTCTTATTACCCTGTAACATCTTATTACAGTAACCCGGCTCCTGATCCTCTTATTACCCCTGTATCATCTTATTACAGTAACCCAGCTCCTGATCCTCTTATTACCCCTGTAACATCTTATTACAGTGACCCGGCTCCTGATCCTCTTATTATCCCTGTAACATCTTATTACAGTAACCCGACTCCTGATCCTCTTATTACCATGTAACATCTTATTCCAGTAACCCGACTCCTGATCCTCTTATTACCCCTGTATCATCTTATTACAGTAACCCGGCTCCTGATCCTCTTATTACCCCTGTAACATCTTATTACAGTAACCCGGCTCCTGATCCTCTTATTATCCCTGTAACATTTTATTACAGTAACCCGGCTCCTGATCCTCTTATTATCCCTGTAACATCTTATTCCAGTAACCCGGCTCCTGATCCTCTTAATACCCTGTAACATCTTATCACAGTAACCCGGCTCCTGATCCTCTTATTACCCCTGTAACATCTTATTACAGTAACCTGACTCCTGATCCTCTTATTACCACGTAACATCTTATTCCAGTAACCCGACTCCTGATCCTCTTATTACCCCTGTAACATCTTATTACAGTAACCCGGCTCCTGATCCTCTTATTATCCCTGTAACATCTTATTACAGTAACCCGGCTCCTGATCCTCTTATTATCCCTGTAACATCTTATTACAGTAACCTGACTCCTGATCCTCTTATTACCATGTAACATCTTATTCCAGTAACCCGGCTCCTGATCCTCTTAATACCCTGTAACATCTTATTTAACCCGGCTCCTGATCCTCTTATTACCCCTGTAACATCTTATTACAGTAACCCGGCTCCTGTTCCTCTTATTACCCCGGTAACATCTTATTACAGTAACCCGGCTCCTGATCCTCTTATTACCCCTGTAGCGTCTTATTACAGTAACCCGGCTCCTGATCCTCTTATTACCCTGTAACATCTTATTACAGTAACCCGGCTCCTGATCCTCTTATTACCCCTGTAACATCTTATTACAGTAACCCGGCTCCTGATCCTCTTATTACCCCTGTAACATCTTATTACAGTAACCCGACTCCTGATCCTCTTATTACCCTGTAACATCTTATTACAGTAACCCGGCCCCTGATCCTCTTATTACCCTGTAACATCTTACTACAGTAACCCGGCTCCTGATCCTCTTAATACCCTGTAACATCTTATTCCTTTAACCCGGCTCCTGATCCTCTTATTACCCCTGTAACATCTTATTACAGTAACCAGGCTCCTGATCCTCTTATTACCCCTGTAACATCTTATTACAGTAACCCGGCTCCTGATCCTCTTATTACCCCTGTAACATCTTATTACAGTGACCCGGCTCCTGATCCTCATATTATCCCTGTAACATCTTATTACAGTAACCTGACTCCTGATCCTCTTATTACCATGTAACATCTTATTACAGTAACCTGACTCCTGATCCTCTTATTATCCCTGTAACATCTTATTACAGTAACCCGGCTCCTTATCTTCTTATTACCCCTGTAACATCTTATTACAGTAACCCGACTCCGGATCATCTTATTACCATGTAACATCTTATTACAGTAACCCGGCTCCTGATCTTCTTATTACCCCTGTAACATCTTATTACAGTAACCCGACTCCTGATCCTCTTATTACCCTGTAACATCTTATTACAGTAACCAGACTCCTGATCCTCTTATTACCATGTAACATCTTATTCCAGTAACCCGACTCCTGATCCTCTTATTACCCTGTAACATCTTATTACAGTAACCCGGCTCCTGATCTTCTTATTACCCCTGTAACCTCTTATTACAGTAACCCGGCTCCTGAGCCTCTTATTACCCTGTAACATCTTATTACAGTAACCCGGTTCCTGATGCTCTTATTACCCCTGTAACCTCTTATTACAGTAACCCGGTTCCTGATCCTCTTATTACCCTGTAACATCTTATTACAGTAACCCGACTCCTTATCCTTTTATTACCCCTGTAACATGTTATTACAGTAACCCGGCTCCTGATCCTCTTATTACCCTGTAACATCTTATTACAGTAACCCGGCTCCTGATCCTCTTATTACCCTGTAACATCTTATTACAGTAACTCGGCCTCTCGCTCGTGAATGTAAGATAGATAATAAATTGACAGATAGATAGATAGATAGATAGATAGATAGATAGATAGATAGATAGATAGATAGATAGATAGATAGATAGATAGATAGATACTGACACACAGTGGTCAGTACTAAGAAGTGCAGGGACATTAGAAAGTGGTGTGATTGGTCTTAGTCTGTGTCTGTAGAAATGGCACATTGTGCACACATTTCAGACAGGACTGGCATACTTTGCACAAAGCTGGCACGCTGCAGGGACACACAGCCCTGCATAAGGTAATATGGTTTGCAAATTACGTGGAGGTTCCCTTCTGCCAAAAACATTACCTTGTGCAGTGCTCGCTGCCCAGCCTGCCAATCTCATTAACTTCCACAAAGTGCTGTGTTCTTGGTAAAGGTGACACACCAGTCAGCCAGTGCCCCAGCAGCTGCTGCTCCATGTTATTTTCTGGAGATAGTGGGAGCCTAATGTGCATTCGGTAAGACCCCTCAATGGCCTGTACTCTGCTCTACGCACAAGGCCTGGCACACAGCTACAGAACAGGCTTCACAAAGTGATAACATTAGCAAGCAGAGTATCTTGCTCTGCACAAGGTGATATGTTTGGCTTTGAATGCCACGGTAATAAGTTTGGCACATGCTCTGTGCATTGCTCCTCCGAGTCTGCGCCAGTGTCTGCGTCAGGGTTCCCCTCTTGCCGCCATAATAGAGATGCCAGGCTCTAATTGTAAGGCAGGGTGACGGGGGCACAGCAAGACCCAGATGCGCTATTTCTAACAGATGGTGTTGGCATTCCCTACTCACTGCCTTCATGCCAGCCTTCATGCCACCTGCACCCACCCCCCCCCCCTCTCCTTTCTCCTCTTTTTCCATAAAGTGGTTATTACGGAGCCAGCACTTAACCCTCTCACCCCCAAAAAGACCTGGCACCTGTATTGTACCAGCTGCAAATGTCAAGCCACCAGCCAGCCTCTCGGGAGGGTATTCACAAGAAGGCAGGTGGCACGTTGCAGATTACTTCCTACAAGCAGAACAACACCAATTTCTTTCCATCCTCACTAACTAAATGCATCGCACTGGAAAGCCATTTCCACACCTGCCTTCATCCCTTTGCTCATCCCTAATTCCATCATTTCTCCTGGTCTCCTCAATGCCCCGTCCTTCTTGTACCAACATGTCTCAGCATCTCTGTTATCCGTCATACACGATACAATAATAGACATCTGGGATTATGTGCAGAGCGCAGAACAATTATATATAGAGACGGTGATGAAGACAGACGATTTATGCAAACGTTCTGCGCCCAATGGGAAAGACTAATTACACCATACAACCAGAGGGGAAAAAGCTTCAAAAATGAGATTTAAAGAGGAATTTTACATTTCTGTGGATTTTGATGAATTCAGAGTTCAAATTAAAAAATTTGAAAATATTTTCTGTAAACGCTTTGTGTCGAATTTGCGACTTTTCCTGTAATATCTTACCCATTATAGGAGGACGGGGTTTACCTCCTTTCCTATACCTGAACAGGGTGAAGAAGGTGGTCATAAACCATGTAAGCTGTGCCCGTATGAAAAATGCCCCTCTTTGTACGTCTGTTTGAGAAGTGAATGAGGCATTTTAGCACATATGAAAGGGTTAATTTTCTCTGGCTCACGAAGTCCCTGCTTAGCGACGCTCTGCGGGCTCTCCGCCTCGATGGAGTTAGGGGGAAGAGTGCTCTCTACTATCCTGCCAAAACTTCCATTTGGTTCGGTAAATATTTAATGGCTGTCAGGACTCCCCGAAGCATCTTCAGAAATGAAAACAGGGGGAGGCTGGCAGTGGCATTGCCCACAGTATACCTAAGATGTATATGCAGGTCAGGGTGTAGTAAAACGGCATGCAAGGCAGCTTTGTATAGGTACTTGTATGGGCAGTAGACTGGCATGGCTACGTCTAGGGTTCTTTTTCATTGCAGTGTCTGTAATGGAGTGGCTGGCACTGCCGTTTCTGGGCTTTTGTCCATTATTGTATGCCGTAGTCTTTTCTCCAGTATGTAGACACAATGCGACAGAATATTTACAGAGAAGCTCCACTTTTCATCAATATTGGTCCATTGGATGGAGCGTTCAAAAGCGTGACAAAAATGCCATCACCCATATTTTGTTTTCAGCACCTTCTGGTCCTGGTGGTTCAGTGACTGATAGCAAATAATCTCAGTATCCAAGTGGAGATCGTCAGCAAGCAGTAAAATAAGGTGATATAAGGGGGAGGCAATAATACGGAACACAACAGGGCATACTAGGACTTGTAGTCCACATCACATGGGAAGAATGCCCTCTTGGTTAGTTCATTCTTTCTGTTACATTACCAATCTATTACAAACTGTCAAAGCTCAACTTAAGAACAGCTTAGACTCTGTTCACATCTGCATTTGGGTTTTCCGTTGTTTTGCTCAGCATAGGAGCAGAACAACAAAAAAAACTGAGCTGCTGGATCCGTTGAATGACTGAAACCATCATTGGCTAACGGAGCCCATTGACTTTAATGGGTTCTGTCATGCCTCCATCACAGTGTCCATCATTTTACCAGACAGAATAGCTATTTTGTCAGTTAAAATCAACAGATCCTCAGACGCAGTTGTGAACACGGCCTTAGTAGAAGGCGCTCCTGCGGTTATGTGGAAGATTGAGCCGAATCCCCAGTCGAGGCAGAATATCTCAGTGGGTAGGAAATATGAACTTTATTTCTTAAAAAAGACTTGTGTAATAAACAGCATATGTCTCAATGTCGGTGCACCAAGCCTTATGAAGACCTTAGTCCGAGGTCGAAACGCGTAGCTTGTTGCCCCGCCATTGAGACATATGCTGTTTATTACACAAGTCTTTTTTAAGAAATAAAGTTCATATTTCCTACCCCCTGAGATATTCTGCCTAGACTGGGGATTTGGCTCAATCTTCCACATAAGCGCAGGAGCACCTTCTACAAAGTGTGATCGTTTTTTGAAGTCATTTAGAACCTCTTCTCCACATCGACTCCTTCTGATTCTTCAGTCGCCGGTGTTCACTCCGAGGGCCAGCAGACTGCCTATATATGGAGCATCAAGGCTCCACACGCTTGATGATGGAGTTGTGACGACCACCTAGCACAACGCCAAACAGGTGAGTGTATTTATCACATACACATCAGTTCTATCACTGACCACCCTCTTTTCCGCAGCATTACCCCAGAGGAGCGTTCTGTGTCTCTTGTTTTCCCCATATCACTGTTGAACACAGCCTTACACGTGTGCATACATTATTCTGTTCAGTCTTCTCAGTATTTCACTTGGTAGAGCAGAAGTATGTGCTTCAGAGCTGCTCTCCTGACAGGAAGCTGGAACCATTGTAAGCCATTTTAAGGTTATGGAGAGCGGTCTTTAGTCACATAGTCATTCATCATGGATACAAATTATGGAGGGAATAGATTAAGGCCTTATTCACACGGATGTGTCTGTTTTGCGCGTGCAAAAAATGCTGCGTTTTGCACCTGCAAAAGGTCCGTGTGGCATCAGCATATGGTGCGTGGCTGCGTGATTTATGACACTCTGGTTTTCTGTTTTCATTTACTTATTTTACTACGGTAGCGCGCATCACGCGCGGCACCTGGAAGTGCTTCCGTGTGCCGTGCGCGATTTGCATGCACCCATTGACTTCAATGGGTGCGTGCTGCGCGAAACACAGGCAAGTATAGGACTTGTCGTGAGTTTTACGCACCACATGTCGTGAGTTTTACGCAGCGCTCTTACGCTGCGTGAAATTCACTGACAGTCTGAACGACCCCATTCACTAACATAGGTCCGTGCGACGCGGGTGAAAATCACGCACGTAGCACGGACGTATAACACGTTGGTGTGAATAAGGCCTAAAACTGGTGTTTCAAATGCCAGTCAAACTAATTTACTTCCGCAGTAAATATATTACAAGTGCAGACCTCTAATTATATTTGGCGTATCTTCGGCTATCCGTGCGATAGAATTGAAACTCTACACCTGCTATGAGCAGCTGTAGATTTGCGCAATAACTTATGCCAGTTTCAGTCATAAATTATGAAAAAAACGGTAATTCGGTGGAGACCCTTCCCCTTTGGCTAAACCCCACCTATGAGTAAAACGTCGCAAATTTTAGTGCAACTATGACAGGTGCCACTGGTGTAACTCTTTTGATATATTCCCCCATTGTGTACACATAAACACTTGCTACTCTCTTCTTCCCCTCTCCTCTCTGCATGTCTGTCAGTCTTGTAAATCAAGCCCATTTGCAGGTTTGGATTAGTAAACAAATGGAAATCATTTCACACTGATTTTGCCACAGAAACCGCGTCGGAATCAGCACCAAAAAACTGCCCAAATTGCCTCCCATTGATTTCAATAGGAGGCGGAGATGTTTTTTTTCCCAGGAGACTTTTAGCCGCTTGCGGGGGAAAAAAAAAAAAAAAAGCGGCATGTCCTTTCTTGCCATGGTTCCGCCTCTGACCTCACATTGAAATCAACGGGAGGCAGCAAAAGCTTTTTACAGCGTTTTTTGCCCGCGGTCCTCAATGGTCACATTCGAGAAAAGCCACTAGTAAAAGCACTGCAAAATACTCTGTGTGAACTAGGCCTAAAATTGATATCTAAGGTGGAGCAGGAGTATAAAGGGGCACATAGTGCAGTCCCCATCAGGAATGGTCGCACACAATATTAACTTAACGGAAGGAGGATTTATTTTCTTAGAGGAAGCAAGGGGCTTCCTCTCGTGTTCGAGGCACATAACTTTACGAAGCAGAAGAGTCTTACAGAATTTTTCCAGTTTCTTTCACCCAACACCAGCTCCGCAGAGCAAAGCAAATTTCTCTCCGATACAGTAAACAGTGGCATCTGTCATAAACATGGAGTCTCATGCCAAGATTGGGTAGGACCGCCCGCACTGGGAATTAAGGCCTTTGCTAAGGTAGCACTCCGCTATTGTACTAATGCCCCCTCATATCACGTTGCTTATTCTTTATCGATTTATCAGGTGATCCTTCAATCACACCTGAGGCCTAGTTGCCCTCGGGGTTTCTATCACTGATGCTCTGCTAATACTGCAGTCACCACTGGCGCCTCTTTCCCAGACTTGACCAATGCCATCTCCTGCCACCCTTGCTTCTGCTCTTTTCTTTGCCACCGTTCGGACCACAGCTCTCTTAGCTTTTACAAAGTCCACGGCACAGACGATGCTTCAGGCCTGGACAATGGCAGTTCTCCTCCCAACTGCTGCAACGACTCCCTCTCCCTCCGTAGGAGTGATGCAAGAAGTCTACATTATATTTCCTCCGTCTTTAGGATCCAGTCCTGGTTATGGATGCAAAATACTGACCAAGTCTGAAGTGTGGCCTTAGGATTGTTGTTAATTTTCATGGAAGGTGAAGCCAAGTCAAAAACTGCTGTAAAATACGATAAGACGTAAACATTATAAGTTGTGACAGCTCCAAAGGGAAATGGGCAAAATGCACCCACTCCCACCCAAAATGTCAGCCACCTTCCCCCATTATAGTTCTAGCCATGGTAGCCCATAACATTGCCCTCATGAGAGCGTTAGCAAGTATAAGCTACAGTACACCCATACGAGAATTATTGGGAGCCCCTGTAGCGTTCTAGTCACTGTGCCCCCATAACAAGGTTGTACATACCATAAAGACAGTCCATGCAACTGTTATGGGGCCAATAGGAAGGAAGCTCAGCTTAGAGCAGCATTATCCTCCGTTCCTATTAGCAGTGGGGACCTGCACTGGGCTTTCCCTAGGCATAATCACAGCAAATTTAACAAAAAAAGTGTTGGGGAAACATGCAGGGGGTAATGCAGCCTCTCTCTCCTAAAACTGATGAGAAGGCAGCAAGCATCAGTTTGCCCTTCCAAGATTGGGTTGTGATGGCATGATCCAGTACGGTGCCCTATTCTGAGATGTGCTGTGGAACCTCTATGCACATTACTGCTGGCAACCATGCCACAGTGCCCCCATAACAATACCATGTAACAGTTCTCCAGCGACAGAAATAACTCACAGAGAACACTGATCAGTGACCAGGAGGCAGCAGATGTCATTAGACAACCCTAACTTGCTGTATGAACACTAGTAGTGAACTTGGGGTGCTATGGAAGGCAGTGGTGTCCTAGCGGCTACCCCTCCTGCCTACCCGTGGTAAGTGTAGAACTTTTTTCCCCCTTCATTCGTATCGTGTTCATATAAAAAATAAAACTAGTTTTGCAATGAGAACGGGCTCTGGGATCGGCCTTACACAGTTACACGCACACAAATCCAAGACCCTTATATGAGGCTTCGCTGCTTTTGCGTCCCTTTCATGAGGTTTTCGCGAAATTCACAAGATTTTCGTAGGTTGCCTGAAAAAAACTGAAACAAAAAAAAAAGGACAGCCAAATGGTGGATGCAGCTCCAGATGTGACTAGAGACAATGTAATTCAAGATCAATGCATTAAGAAAAGTTCAAGATTAAAACGTTTTCAGACCACCAATGGACCTCAGCCTTTAAATGGATACATAGATGCGTCTCACATGTAGAAGCTGCTACCAAGACATATGTTCTTTGGTATTATACGCCAGATCGTCTACACTCAATGTTTCCAAACGTCTCCCCGTTATGCTGCCGTAATTGTGGGAGGGAGGGTCCGCTCATACATGTTTTATGGGAATGTCCTTTTATTGAGAAATATTGGCCTGAGGTGATTACTCTACTGTCTGACATGTTTTCTATGGAGGTTTTGCCTAACCCACAGTTGATTCTATTCTTTTTGGAATTGGACAGTGTACCTGTTGTTCATAGGAGGTTATTTTGTAAGGTCTTAGTTAGGGTATGTTCACACGCTGAGCCAAAAACGTCTGAAAATACGGAGCTGTTTTCAAGGGAAAACAGCACCTGATTTTCAGAAGTTTTTTGAGCAACTCACGTTTTTCGCGCCGTTTTTAATAGAGTCTATGAGAAAACGGCTCCAAAAACGTCCCAAGTGTCCTGCACTACTTTTGACGAGGCTGTAATTTTACGCGTAGTCTTTTGACAGCTGTCAAACGACGACGCGTAAATTACAGGTCGTCTGCACAGTACGTCGGCAAACCCATTCAAATGAATGGGCAGATGTTTGCCGACGTATTGGAGCCGTATTTTCAGGCGTAAATCGAGGCATAATACGCCTCGTTTACGCCTGAAAATAGGTCGTGTGAACCCAGCCTAATAAAAAAAAAAACTATTTGAAGAAAAGGTCAAAGATTAAAAGGGCATTCTGGATAAAACCATTGATCACATTAGACCACTGGAGCCTCAACCGATCTCTAGAAGGGGCAGCGTAGAGAAGGTGCGCGGTCACTCCATTCAAACTATGGGAGTGATGAAAACAGCCAAGTACAATTTCTATAAAATAATAGCAGTGTCATATGCTGGGCAGAAGGGGCAAGTGCCCCACATGGCCTCCAACGCTCCAGCCTTATAATGGCCTGACGCAGTGCACACAGTAGTGTAGACAATTTATTCCAGTACCTTATCGCCTTTCAGCATAAAGCGGACAGCCATATATTAGGGACTTTGTGATGGTAGCTCTGGGGGCCTTTGTTAGGCATCTCCCATAAAAATCCATTAACACCCCCGCAATGGTGTCACATGGGTCACCAATAGGACGATACAATGTTGACAGTCAATATTGCCAGGATCCAACTTGTCCATTGATTGCCGGGTGCTCTATCTGCCCATCTTCAAACCCAGCGCCACGCTGTCAGAAGAGGAGTCCGATCCATTCCAAAGAGGCAAGGATCACTTCTAATATGCTATATAAAAAATTAAAAAAAATTAAAAAATTCACGCTTCTTCCTTATTGTCCCAGCCATCACTTTGGGTCTGAACTAAAAAGAATGGTCTCTGTGGTCTGCATAGTGTATAGTATACGTACCCAAACAATGTTCCCCAGGAGTCACCCCAAAGGAAAGGAGGCCGCACACCAGCAGGGATTCAAAGGTGTTCATTCACCCAGCGTATAAGGTGAAACATTTAGGGCTGATTCAGACGTACGTGTTTTGCATCCGTGCCGGCCGCATGGTTTTCACGCGGCTCGCGCGGACCAATACAAGTTTATGGGGCAATGCACACAGTCCGTGAGTTTTGCGCAGCGTTAGTCCGCTGCGTAAAACTCACGACATGTTCTATGTTTCTGCGTTTTTTGCACATCATGCACCCATTGAAGTCAATGGGTGCGTGAAAATCACGCATGCCCCACGGAAGCACTTCCGTGGGACAAGCGTTATTCGCGCAATAACCGTAAAGGAATGAATGTAAACAGAAAAGCACCACGTGCTTTTCGGTTTACAAACATCCAAAACGGAGTGTCATAAAGACGGTGACTGCGCGAAAAGCACGCAGCCATATGAACAGGGCACACGAAGGTGTCAGCCCTTAAGGTGTGTTCACACGCAGTAGCAAAATACATCTGAAATTACAAAGCTGAAAACAGCTCCTGCTTTTCAGATGTTTTTGTAACTACTCGCGTTTTTCGCGGCGTATTTTACGTTATTGGAGCTGTTTTTCAATGGAGTCAATGACAAACGGCTCCAAAAACGTCCCAAGATGTGACCTGCACTTCTTTGTCGTGGGCGTCTTTTTACGCACCGTCTTTTGACAGCGACGCATAAAATGACACCTCGTGGGAACAGATCATCATAAAACCCATTGAAAGCAATGGGCAGATGTTTGTAGGCGTAATGGAGCCGTTTTTTCAGGCGTAATTCGAGGCCGAATTACGTCTGAAACCAGTGCGTGTGAACATGCCCTTACACTGGGTGAATAAACACCTTTGAATCCATGCTGGTGTGCGGCCTCCTTTCCTTTGGGGTGACTCCTGGGGAACTTTGTTTGACTCAGTCTGATGAGATCCATGGTCCAGATCTCCTGAGGTTCAGCACCCATTACCTCTTGCTGTGCAGCTCCTTCTTGCTCTCTATTTAGTATATGTACACTATATAGCACTGCAGGTAGGGGATGCAGCACTATGTATTGTTAGACATAGGAGGTCAGGACAGCTGGGGGGGGGGGGGGCGACTGCATTACTGCAGACATAAAGTGCAGTGCTGCAGCACCACCATGTGGTCAATGGATGTCCTGCAATTTGAAGTTAACCAAAAAAAATACAAAAAACATAGGACATTAGAAATCATGTGATTTTGAAAAACATACTAGGGGAAAAAAAAATTATTAAGGCTGGCGTTTCAAAATCCAATCTTAAACTAATTTAATGGGCGAAAAATGTGCCAAATATTAACAGGTGCAACACCTCTAATATTTGGTGCATCTTTGGCTCTGCGTGCAACAGAAGTGCAAATCTATGCAAGCTATGAGAATGTGTCACTGCCCCACTGAGTCATACACTCCTCTGTACAACGCCCACTTGGTCAATCGTAAAAACACGCCCAGTTGGGCATTAAGAAACGAATTAGCATAAAGCTAAAAATCACTCATAACGTGATAAAAAATAGATCGTTTTTCTAAATAAAAAACACTGCGGTCATCTACATTACAGCGCCAATCAGACTATGTAGGAGACAGGGCAATTATAATGTGGTGACAGAGCCTCTTTAAAGAGGCTCGGTCACCAGATTTTGCAGCCCCTATCTGCTATTGCAGCAGATTGGCGCTGCAATGTAGATTACAGTAACGTTTTTATTTTTTAAAAACGAGCATTTTTGGCCAAGTTATGACCATTTTCATATTTATGCAAATGAGGCTTGCAAAAGTACAACTGGGCGTGTTTACAGTAAAAGTCCAACTGGGCGTGTATTATGTGCGTACATCGGGGCGTGTTTACTACTTTTACTAGCTGGGCGTTCTGATGAGAAGTAACATCCACTTCTCTTCAGAACGCCCAGCTTCTGCCAGATCACGCTGTGACGTCACTCACAGGTCCTGCATCGTGTCAGACGAGCGAGGACACATCGGCACCAGAGGCTACAGATGATTCTGCAGCAGCATCGGCGTTTGCAGGTAAGTCGATGTAGCTACTTACCTGCAAAAGCCGATGCTGCTGCAGAATCAACTGTAGCCTCAGGTGCCGATGTGTCCTCGCTCGTCTGACACGATGCAGGACCTGTGAGTGACGTCACAGCGTGATCTGGCAGAAGCTGGGCGTTCTGAAGAGAAGTGGATGATACTTCTCATCAGAACGCCCAGCTAGTAAAAGTAGTAAACACGCCCCGATGTACGCACATAATACACGCCCAGTTGGACTTTTGCAAGCCTCATTTGCATAAATACAAAAATGGTCATAACTTGGCCAAAAATGCTCGTTTTTTAAAAATAAAAACGTTACTGTAATCTACATTGCAGCGCCTATCTGCTGCAATAGCAGATAGGGGTTGCAAAATCTGGTGACAGAGCCTCTTTAAAGACCTACCAGGAGTAGTATAAAAGCAGATTAAACATGTGAAAACCACATCTGCCCACAGGTCATGTCTGGTATTGCAGCTCAATCCCATTCTTTTCAATAAAGTTTAGTTGTAATACCAGACAACCATGAACAGGCGTGGTGCTGTTCCTACGAGAAAGCAGCCATGTATATTTAACCTTTACTCACACCTCCCAACAGTCTGGAACAGTCCTGGATTTCAGGCGGTGCCCCGCTGTCCTGGCAGCCTGTGGAATTTCCCAGACTCCTGGAGTCAACTGTGGGACGCAGATACAGTTGAACCAAATGCTGAAGCAGGAAACCGGTCAGCTTCCCGCTTCAGCATTAGTACAGAGGACTCCCAGGGCACAGCGCTACTTTTAAGCGCAGAGCCCGGGGAAGCCCTTGACGTCACTGTCTATATATGGAGAGGGATGACAGAGGCTAATCCTGGAGCAGAATCCCCGGCCACAGCGTAGCCGATGCTCTGGATGGGAATTCCGCCCCTAGAGGAAGTCCCAATGGCTACAGGGGGGTGTAGCGCTATCTACATGGGCACTAGGGGCAGCTAAGGCAGCATTATAGTGTATGGGGCATCTGCGTGGGCATAATTCTGCATGGGGCAGCTATTTGGAATTATACTGTGTGGGAGGCACTATGGGATCATGATAGTGTGGGGGCTGAACTGGGGGTGTATGGGCGAGATCAGAGGCGTGGCTTAAAAGGAAAAAAAAAAAAACTTGGCGCGCTGCATCGGTTGTCCCTCTTTGTGTTACTTGAAAGTTGGGAGATACGCCTTTAAAATTACATTACACCGTAAAACCAGTTTCACATAGTGGAACTGCAGGTAAACCGCCCTTCCCCAGTGGCAGCCACCGTTATACCAGATCTGTACAGACTTCCTTCTATTAATCCAGCAAGAACCGGATAATCATACAGAGAAGTAAATGATGGACCTGTAAACATAAAATAATGCAAATGCAACTATCATTTTCATTAGAGGAATAGAGTATGGTTATTCTTCCATCGGTCACGTGAGATTAGATAAATTCATAGTTTTGTTTTAGCGGATTATCAGAATTTCTGGATTATAGGAATTTTACACACAACGCAAGCCGGAAATATAAATAAAATGTGTTTATTCCTGATCAGCTTTTCCGTGTCAGGTCGTAACACCCACATTTGGTCGTTCAGTTGCCGATTACAAACGGCAGGGAAGACAATATTGACCCTTCCCCCAATCAATAAAGTTACAAAGATCAAATACACAAACAGGTTCAGTTCAATGAAAATAAAACAGCTCAAGCAATAACGTAGGAGGAAATCCCCTGTACAGATCACTTCCCTTACAACAGGCTGCCCAGGTGATGCTCAGGAAATGGGGTGTGCGCAGCAAAATCCCTCCCCCAGCCAAAGAACACGGCCAACACGTTACCCTAATTGTTTCTATAGGACCGTTTACAACTCAGAGCTGTGAGCAAAACTAAACCTAGTTAACAGTGGTCCAAGAACAGAATGGGCTGTGAGCGGGTACCATGGCACAGGGTGGTGACCGCTACAGTCCAGGTATAGACATACCCATAGCTGTGAAAATCAGATCTGGACATTCAGATATGGGGGCTGGAACATGAAAATCCTATGAAGAATTAGCACCTCTAAAAATCGGCATACAAATGGTATGGCATAGCCACAGATGGCAGTCAGGGGCTATGCTGGTACTATGCCTTTGGCAGTCAGGGGCTAGGCTGGTAGTGTGCTTGCCACCTCTACTGGGACCTTCCATGCAGACCAGATATGTACATTATGTGACTGACCGAGCAAGACCCTCAGTCTTGTTCTGATGGGCATCATACAAGTCCTCCAGGTGGTTCATAGAAGAAGTCCAGAAACAAAACGCAATATGTGGGCACCCCATCCCCCAAACTTGCATTACAAATGACAGGGGGGGGGGGGGGAATGGAAGAGATCAAATATGACCAGTCTCTAGATTAAAATGTCGACATCAGAAAATCTACAAGATAAATGAAACCTTGTGAAGCAAAATCAACAAGCCTACAAAATAAATAATCTGTATGAAAAACATGCCCTGTGCAAAGTGCATTACCCATACGTGGCACAAGTGGGCTCGGTGCCAGTTTTTAAAGCATGTTTTCTAGTTTTATGTAAAGAAAAAAAAAACGTAATCATCGTACAATGGAAATATGTGCATCTTTGTAATACGCATTGTGTTACACTTCCGCACACTTTCCAAGATCTGTGCTTGCGGTCAATGAATGTAAGCACCCTGGTTTACATTCAGAACCTGAAAACCCTTCCTGATAACTCATATAGCTGAGGCTTTGTTACAACTCCAGTACTATCTACACTTCTACATTGTAAAAAGCCGGTCAGCCTTGTGAGAGGGACTGGTATTATTCACTGACTGCAAGCATAGATCTTGAAAACTGTGAGCAGATGAAACAAAGTATATTGGAAAGTTGCAGATATTTTTTACAATGATTAAGCATAAAACGGAACGCTTTACAATTACAAGTGATTCAAGGAATGTACAAGAGTAAAATAAAATATATATTCTAAAAAAAATAATAAAAATAAAAAAAGATACAGAATATAAAAAATTCCAATGTTGAAACTAGTTTTGCACCCCACTCTAAAGGGAGCGGCGTCAAAAAAATTAAACATAAAATTTAAAAAAAAAAATCTCTCAAAATAAATTCAAAACCATCCTCTGGCTGCGTCAGACACATGGTTGAGGGTCATTGAGTGGTTCCACTTTTCCTTTGGTAACAGGACTATAGAAGGTCAGAGGCCGTTCTAGGAGCCCTAGGACACCGGCAGCAAACCCTCGCCACTGCCAACCTGACTGAACTCCCGATCATATCGGGTCTCACAGTCACATTCTTCTACGAGAACCACCTCTTCCCACGACAGCCATCCACCGCGACAGAGTAGGGGGACATGGATGCGCCTGGACCGGGCGGGGGCGCATGACGTACAGGGCTGAGGAAGTCCAAAGGGCCAACCCGGAACATAAAATGAATGGCACTGGCCAAAGCAAAATTTATTGGGAACCCGCAGTGGAGCACAGTTTTTCCTGAAGACGTTCTGGAAGAAAGAAGTAAAAAAAATATTTTAAGGTGCCGTTCCCTATATTATTGATTTAAAAAAAAAAAATAAAAAAAAAAAAAAACAAAACAGCTGAAAAAGCAATTATAAAAACGCACATTCCAGATAATTTACCCCTGAGTCATAGTAAATTTTCTGCTCTCCATTCGGCCATATATAGTGGTATTATGGGCCCGGTTACCCCTCCCCCAAAGATTTTACTTTGAGACTACCCTAAACTTTAAGGCCGGGTTCCCACGGGTCGCATATGCTGCGTAGAAACTGCGCAGTGTATCCGACCTGCACCTAATAAAAAAAAACGTACTAAGATTTACTAAATCTCATCCACTTCGCCGCTACTGTAAATGCTGCAGAATATCCGAACAGAATTCCGCTGGACCTGGCCCAAAGACCCTGACCGCTCCAACACAACTTAATTACAACTTTTTACGAGAACGATGGCGGCTGTGGTGGTATTGGGATTTGTGGTAATGGGAACCAAAAGGTTTCAAGGGCAATGCAAAACACACAAAGTTGTTGTAGGGTGCCGGCATCAGGGGGTGTCAATATTCTAGAACGGCAAGACCATGAAGCAAACTTGCTTACCTGCATAAACGGCAGAGCATTGCATCTCGATCTTTTCAAGGCATCTTGTCCGATTGGCAGCACCTGGTCAGGGCGAGACCTAGTTTTCTCCCTCTGGATGGTATTCTCCCAAACCAGTTTCCTTTGGAGGGCACCTTCTTCCATGGGGTTGTTTGGAGGAACTCTAGGCATTCCTTGGGAAACAGCCTTGAAGGAATCAATTTTGCCCCTTCTGATAAAAGGGTTGTTGAGGAAGGACAAAGGTTGAACTCTTTGAGTCCCGAAAAAAGAAGTCACTTGAGGTCCTCCATGATTGGTGTCCAGGTCCTTGAAGGCAGATCCTTCTTCAAGGAAAGGAGCCGAACTCACCAAGGAGGCAGCCAGGAGAATGAAGAGTAGGAGCATTCTCTTCAGTAATAAGGCAGGGCTAAGGCTGTACAGTCTGGGGATCGGTCCCCTTTCGTCAAGCTTGAAGGGTCTCGGGAGACCCCAGAGTCATAAGATTTACCTTCTCAAAACACTCTAGGCACCGTAATGCCTTATATACCCGGAAGAGGGAGAAGGACTTATGGGCTGAAGATTAGGAAACTTGGATGGAGATTGAAACGTTCCACACTCGTCACACCTGTTGGAACAAAAACAAAAAAAAAATGGGTTTGTTTCTGGTGAAGAACAGATCTGGGGTCTGGTTTCGGTCAATCAGACCTGTTTGAGTTTCATAGAAGGCAGGTGAAAGGCGTCTGTACACAAGATATTGCCACCAGACAGCTCAGCGTACAGAAGAGGTCGACACAGCAGGTCTGGACCTCACCCGTGAAAACAAAAATATATCACTTCTGAAAACAGCAATTTATCCAAAGAGTAAATCCGTCACGCAACACTAATGGTCCAAAAAAAGAAAAATAAAAAAAAGGTTTGATCTAGAAGATCAGGTGTGATCGCTCACATACATTGCCCCAAAATTGAAGGGACATTGGGAGAGATTTATCAAAAATGGTGCTCATAGCAAACACATTCCAACTTCCCCCCCCCAGAGGCAACTCCTCCGCTTTCTTACCACGGTTTGATAAATCTCCCCATTTTTTTTTTACATAATCCAGTGCATCGTAATCTGTGGTACCCACCGACCAGACCACGATCCAAAAACGCCACCATAAAAACCACTGGCATCTGTTTTAACATTTTCTGTATAATATACAAAACATATTATACACGCACATTAACCCCTCGGAGACAGACTATTTTTCCATCGTTGCGTTCCAAGAGCCACAACTTATTTTTCGTTCCACATAACTGTACGAGGACTTGTTTTTTTGTGGGACGAGTTGTCGTTTTTAATAGCACCATTTCATGTACCTTGTAACGTACCGGGAAAGTGCAAAAAAAAAAATTACAAATATTGGTTTTAATGGGGAAAATACAAAAAAACAGCAATTTCCCCATTGTTTTTTGGATTTCGTTTTTATGGCGTTCACCGTGCTGTCAAAATTAAATGGACGCTTTATTCTGTAGATGGACAGGATTACAGCAATACCAAATGTATATAGTGTTTTTATGATGCACTCATTTTACCATTTCGGAGGAGTACATATGACTTTATTTAAAATGTGACCAAAAAACTAAGTGCTTGCATTGTGAATTTTTTTCCTATGGCGTACGCCCGACACGTTAAATAACGTGGTATTTTAATAGTTCAGACTATTACAGGTGCGGCGATGCCGATTAGGTTGACTTTATTGCTTACAGTATTGTGAAAAGTGGGAAAAGGTTTTAACCATTTACATTTTTTTATATTTTTAAAAATAGTATTTTTACATTTCTTTTTTTTACTCCCCCCTAGGGGACTTTACCATGCGATCTATGGATCACTTATGCAATACTTATGTATGGCCTTTATCTGGGCTCTACTGAGGAAAGGCTTCATAGGGCACAGGTCGTCTATCATTTGCCGGAGTCGGCCATTACGACCACATGAAATCAAGTTTCGCCTTTCCACTTGATAAAGGAGTCGGTATGAACGACGCTGGTAGAATAGTAGAAATATTGTGCTCTGAAACAACGAGAAAAACAAACTTCTAATACCAGAGGCTGTGTATCTGCAGGTTCAGCAGTGCCAACCTCGCCCTGTGTACCCTTGTCAAGTTCAGACCTTGGGCTATGGGTTGGTGCAAACCACATATTACCAGGTCAGGACGCAGAATTAAAAAAAAAAAAAAAAAAAATGCAACAAGACCCTAAGCCATGTGCACACAGCGCAGATACACATAATGAGAATCTCACAAGCAGCCAATCTGAGGCCGCTCTCGGAGTTGCATTGGGTGGCAGTGTTCATGCTTGACCGCTGCGTCATACAAATGCATCTCTTAATATATTGTTCTTCATGGGTGGGGCATGTTAAGCTCCACCCCTGGTCTAAAGCACCTCCTTAGAGGGCCCATTTTCAAGTTCATTTGCATAAACCCTGCGTCTCCAGGTCAGTTTTGCAGGACAATCCCTCGACAGGACGGCTTGGAGGTATGGAAACGCTTCATCACCATGGATCTAGAAATCAGTGGGGGGGGGGGTCCTAGAGGTTGTCCCACCTAGTTATCATATACCGAAGACCGGTGATCATTTATCCGCTGGAATACCCCTTTAATCATTGTGCATTAAAAATAAAAACTATTGAACTTTGAAATCTACATTCTGTTTCAGTTCCTCACCACCAAGAACTCTGTTTGCTGTCAGTGAAAGAGCACTGTTTACATTCAGAAGCTGGTAAGCTTGTCCTACCAAATCCTACTCATACAGCGGATAGGGATTTTACAACATATCAATGAAGGCAATCGCTATCAGAACCGGAGACAGATTTGTATTAGTGCTGTTGAGCTCAAAGAACATTTTCTAGACAGACACATTGTAACAAATCCTCAGCTGTTTGAGCAGGACATGATTGAGATTGGTTTTTATACTCCGGATGGAATAAAGGTGGTTTACATTTAGAGGCCTAAAAGCGGTCCCACAGCTGAGTGGTTGTTACATTAGCATTTATCTCACTGAAGTTGGTCTAGAATGACTACATCAGCAGCACAAGCCTCTCTTGTTCCGATAGTTTGTCACAGTGTATGAACCTGGAGTCCAGGCTGTTTAGGTCACAGAGGATTGTCTAGACTGGATACAAATGTAACAAACCCTAATGTTCACAGATCTGCACCTCTTATATAAAAATGAGAAGATCGAATTCAATGGATTGTAGTCGGCGGATTACAATAAAATATATTAGTCACTTCCACTGTACTGTCCATCGTCACCCCGCCTGATAGGATATTACCCAAGTATCCGGCATCAACCGTCTAGCTGTCGCCAAGGCAACAACTCAGCTATAGGGTTGAATGCTAAAATTATTTATTTCTGAAGCAACCACTAGGGGGAGCTCACTGCATAGGGATTCAAATTATAAATGTATTCAAAGGCAACTGTATAAATCAGCATAGAGTTAGCTCCCCCTAGTGGTGGCTGCAGGCTGCGAAAACTTTATCATGCAACTATGCCTGTAGGAAGTTTTTATATTATTAATGGGAATGTTATATACTTTTCTAGGACTGTCCAATAATCTCAAATTATCCAACACCTAACAGGGCCCTTTAATGGTCGGATTAAAAGAATATAACAGCGCTATGTACTATAAAACATGGTCTCCGTGAAAGAGTCTCCTGCTGTTTGTAAAATTAGCGCACAGCCTCCAGTCACCGTCAGATGAGGACAATAGAGTTCTCCAGAGCAGCGCTCACACTAATCTCATAAACAGGATACCTTTCGTTAGGGAAGTGGCGAATCTGTAGCCAGAACCGATCATTCGCCATTGTATCTTCTGTTACTGGAGAGAGAACGGCTCGCTCTCCGCACATTTGAACATCAATGGAATAGACGAGGAATTCATTCCGTTTTAAAATTATTTATTCGGATTAATTCACACCTGACGATTTACTGCAACGTCTCCGCTCATATAGCCGCTGTGCCGATTGCGGGGCCCATTTACATCATAAGAGCGGACATTGTTCCAGATATGCACGTTAGCACATGGCACCTATGGACTGTCCGCCATGTTATAAATAAAGCTGCGGAGATGGCCGGACAGAGCAGTCACTGGGACAGGTCGTATTTGGACAGGTCGTATTTTCATCTTTAACCCCTTAGTGACCAGCCTATTTTAGGCCCTAATGACGAAGCTATTACTTTCGTTTTTCTGTAGTCCCATTCAAAGAGCTATAACTTTTATTTTTCCATCAACATCGCTGTAGGAGGACTTGTTTTTTGTGGGATTAGTTGTACTTTTTAATGGCCCCATTTTGTGGTACATATTTTTTGATAAACTTTTTTTTTTTGGGGGGGGGGGGGGTGGGGAGAAATAGAAAACGCCGTTCACATTGACGCCGTGCGGCATAAATAACAATTTACCTTTCATTCTCTGGGTCGGTACGATTACGGCGATACCACATATGTAGGGGTTTTTTAGGTTTTACGACTTTTGCACCAAAATTATTTGTTTTTGCATCGTCGCTTTCCAAGAGCCGTTATTTTTTTATTTTTCCATCAATGTAGTGATACGAGGGCTTCTTTTCGCGGGACGAGACGTAATTTTGATTGGTACTGTTTTGGGGTACATGTGACTTATTGATTAAGTTTTATTATGACTTTTTGGGGGGGCAATGGAAAAAAATAGCAATTTCGCCATTTTTTTTGCGTTTTTTTACGGTGCTCACGCGGAGATACCATATAGGCGCACTTTTATTTACACTTCAACTAAATAAAACCACTGGATTTGAAGTGTCATCCCATGTGACTGCTGCAGCCTCATCCCAGGAGGCCGGTTTACAGACAACAGAGGAACGTGTTGCCATGACAATAGCGTAGGTCTCCACCTGAAAACCTGCACCACAATTTGGTGGGGTTTTTCAGGCGCAATTCGCTGCGAGTTCTAGGTCGGATATTGTTACGTAGTTTTACGCAGCATATCGGACACGTGGGAACCTGGCCTGAAGGGCATTACAAGGGTATGTTCACACAGGCTATCTTCAGCCGTTTTTCGGGCTGTAAACGTCATGAAAAATCGGAAGCAGAACGCCTACAAACATCTGCCAATTGATTTCAATGGGAAATACAGAGTTCTGTTCCAACGGGGCGTTCTGTTACGCCCCATGTTTAAATAACGGCGAGTAAAAAGACGCCCAATAAAAAGAAGTGCATGTCACTTCTTGAGCTGTTTTTGGAGCAGTTTCTCATTGACTCATCAGAAAAACAGCTAAAAAAACGGCTGTAAAAAGAACCGCAAAAAAATGGATGAAAATCAGAGGCCGTTTTCGCTTGAAAACAGCTCAGAATTTTCAGCCGTATTTTGTCAAGCGTGTGAACATACCCTAATAATTAGAATTCATTATGATTTTCAAATTTGTCCGTAAAAAATGTTGGCGGTCTGATTTTTGGATAGATTGTCCGGATGTAAATTAAATGTTAAAAAAATCTGGCTGGCATCCCTGGCTAGAGCTTAGATCTGGTATCTGGTACATTTGAAAGCGAAGATTGTGGGCCAGGGTCAATGCTGTAGGTGCAACATTCGGGGTGCTACACTCATTTGAAGTCAGGGAGCAGGATGAAAACTCACTTCTTGGTTCTGTGTCTGTGTAAGGGAGGGAGGAGGGGGGAGCTGCAAGTGAGAGCAGGAAGATTGATCACAGCCTGGAAGGGGATGTACCCATAGGCAGGACCCAGTGCAGATTTTCTGCCATGGAAAACTGGCAGCGGAATCGAAAAAAAAAAAAAAAACGTTCTATTAATCATAAAATTCAGCAGCAAATACTGTGTTTTTGTTGCGCACATTGCGGTGGATTTTCTGCAGAGGTTTTAGGGTATGTTCACACGGCCTATTTTCGGCCGTATTTGGGCCGCAAACGCCTGAAAAATCGGAAGCAGAAGCCTCCAAACATCTGCGCATTGATTGTAATGGGAAAAACTGCATTCTGTTCCGATGGGCCGTTTTGTTGTTTTTTTTTGTTTTTTTTAAACGGCCGCGTAAAAAGAAAAACGGCCGCAAAAATGTGCAGGACACTTCTTGGGACTTATAGCAAGCTTTGTGGACCTGTGGATTTTGTTTTTTTACTGCGATTCTGCTGCGGAATCACCATACAAACCGCAACACAACTTGCAATTTTTAGTGAAAAATGTATGCTCCCCTACAAGGGTAAGAGGAGGAGCACAACTACCCCCCCCCCCCCCCCGGTCACTTACCGACACCGGGTGGAAGATTCTTGGTCTCTTCAGTTCTGGCGATTATGTGAAGATATATGGATGCCGACATAAGGGACACGCGTGAACTCGGCACATCTTGTACTTCGATTTTTCTATGGTGTGTGTGTATCAAGCGCTACCACAAAACATTAGGAATTTATGCAAAATTGCACTAAGGTGCCTATGAGTATAAAGTGCTGGGCGGCATTCTCACAGTGTGCCGGGTGTCTAATATTTGGGTATGGGAGTAGATTATGATTTTTTTTTTTTTTACTTCAAATCCAGGCTGTATGTCATAAAAGTTAAACTTGTTCCGGCAGCAAAAGGGCTATGTCTAGGCCTCATCGCCACCATGTCTCAGCCCATGTTCACACCTGCGGCGGCGTTTCCTTGTTCTGCTCAGGGAATAACGGAAGCAACGGTTCCAATGCACAACGCTATGGTCTCCGGTAACCTCGGCCGGATCGGAGACAGAGGCCCCTAACGAAGCCTCCAACGCAGATGTGAACGAGGCCTTACTTAGACGCTCATTCACTTTAAAGGTGCCCTGAAACGCCACAGCACCCCTCCCCCCCTTTAAGTTGTCCATAAGCGCGTACATTTGATTTTTATGCAACGACCATACACAATAAATATATCAATGGGAAAGTCAAGTGGAAGAAGAAAAGTCACGTAGTTGAAGCGGTCCCATGACACGAGCGTAAAGCCGCAATCTATAGGGTAAACGCTCTGGGAATAAAGAATTATAAGACCTTTTAGGAATGGAGGAGTCGTGGTTGAGGTCCGATACTGGGCACCGAGATACAGGATGAAACTGTCACCTACTTGTGTGAGGCTGGGTACACAGGGACAGGTGTAAAGTGGCCGTCCACCTTTGTGTTATCCCCGGGCTCACTATGAAGACTCAGCTGTCCCCTCAACCGTCGCTGCTCAATACTGATCCAGCGACATCTCTACATGGAGATTTATCTGACACCCGATTGTTTGGAATCAGACCAAAAATGCATATGAACATATTACCTGATCTGGAATAGAAGCAGTTGGCAGTCAGGAGGCACAGAAATCACTTTACATAATTTCCAGGTAGGGCACAACTGCTATGCGGCTCGTGGCACAATATCTGCTTTTCCATGCCATCATAGAGGTTACCTGCAACTGCCACTAGGGGGAGCTTACTGCATATCTATGCAGCTCCCATGGAGTTCAATACTAGCTGTATAAATGAAGTTAGCGCCCCATGGTGGTGGCTGCAGGCAGGCACTTATTTATCAAGTTCACGCAGAGCATGTATGAGCCGTGTTAAAAGCCACGTACACCTTTGAAATCGTGGTTAGTTTTAAAAAAAATAAAAATGTATATCAGTGTGTTTGGTGCAACTTTCTAAACACTTTATTAAAAATAATTTGAGATATAGCTGCTTTGTATTCTGTATACAGAGAAGCTGTATCTAGCGCTTAAACCTGTATCTGTCGGGACTGACTGGTTCAGTGACAGCGGGTTATGAGCTTAGATGTGATTGATCACAGACCCGCTGACACTGAACCCGTCAGTGCCGCTGACCTGACTGATTCAGTGCACGATACAGCTGCTCTGTATACAGGATACGAAGCAGCTGTATCTTAAAAAGTATTTAGAAAGTTGCACCAAATACACAGATTTTTTTAGTTCTATTTTTTAAATAACTATCCACAATTTCAAAAGGTGTACATCGCCTTTAAGCCTCACAAGAAGTAGCTTTGTGACTGCTTTACTTCCCTGGTACGTATATTTTGTGTCACATGATGTCTTCTTCATTCACATCTAAAGCTTAAATTTAGATTTCTGTTGGTCGCTGGTCACCAGAGAGAAGTGCATTGTGGGAGAACAGAGAACAGTAATGCAGTTAGGGCTCATTCAGACCAGCGTATATGTAGCCCGCAGGGCAGCCGTTAATACAATGGCCGTCCCACAGACTCATGTATTGCAATGGGACCATTCACACGATGGTTGTTCCAACGGAGCATGTAAAGGGTCAGTACAAAAATAGGACAGGTCATATTTGACTGCGTGTCACGGATCCCTCCATAGACTAGTCCAGGGGTGGGGAACGTTTCTCTGCAAAGGGCCATTTGGATATTTATAACATCATTCGCGGGCCGTACATAATCAACAACTAAATAATGCCCCCCCATAGCTGCCCTCCACAAAGTATAATGCCCCAATTGCTGCCCCCCACACAATATAATGCCCCACACACAGTATAATGTCCCCCATAGCTGCCCCCCATACACTATAATGCCCCCCATAGCTGCCCCGTACAGTATAATGCCCCCCGTAGCTGCCCATACAGTATAATGCCCCCCGAAGCTGTCGAATACCCAGTATAATGTCCCCTCAGCAGCTACCATATGAGCTCCCCCCTCCCATACCCAGTATAATGCCCCCCATAGGCATGTACATAATAGAAAAATAATAACATAACTACTTACCTATCCCAGTTCCCACGACAGGTGGATCCTTCATCCTCCTCTGCACTGTGAGTGACTCAGCGCAGACAGGCGTAATGACGTCACTACATCGCGCCTGCCAGCATTGAAACCAACTGAGTGTGTCCTGCGGATGCAGATTCAGTTGGAAACGAGACCAGCGCAGTCAGTGCTGTGTGGCAACGGGGGCCCTGCTGACCCCCCAGGCTTAGGGGCCTGGTCAGAATTGCAACCGTTAAGACCCCTATAGTTACGCCACTGCCAGCCCAGGTGTACACAGGCAGTTGTTAGGACATACCGAAGTATGGCCTAACAGGAAATATGGAAAACCAGCCCTGGGGTCCTTCAATGGACCCTGGGCTGTCTGCCCATATATGGTATGTCCCTCGATCGCTCACGGGGATTCTCTGTGACGTGATCCAAAGGGCATCCCCCCCTTCTCATTTATCCCTTGAATGCCAGGGTCAGCTTTTATCGCAGCATTCAAGGGAATAGCGGCAGAGATGAGAGGTTTCTCTGATCTCCGCCTTTAGAGCGGGGCTGCGGCTTTGTAATACAGACATTGCCCCGCTCCTGACAACACGTGTGCGCTCGCGGTTAGCATGAGGTGACGCGGCCGGCGCTGCACTATTGAGCGGCGGCAGAGACACTGAATACAGAACACGCGGGTGTTTTGTAGCACGCCCGCCATGTTCTCCGTCATCAGGGCCGGCAATCATTAGTGCAGCACTGGTCGCATCACCTCATGCTGACCGCGAGCGCACACGTGTTGTCAGGAACGGGGCAATGTCTGTATTACACAACCGCAGCCCCGCTCTGACTACATTCATGTGTTACTATACTAAGCTCTGTGGCCGCACGGCTTCGTATCGAAATACACGAATTAACGGCATTGAACAGTTGGAGGGTGCACGGTATCGAAACAGTATCGAAGTTGCGATGCATTGTGCAACCCTATTTTGAATACTTTGAGGGGTGCAGTTTTTAAAATGGGGCGACTTCTGGGGGTTTGTATTGTATGGACCCCTCAAAGCCACTGAACTGGCCCCTGTAAAAATGGCCTTTTGACATTTTATTGAAAATCTGAGAAATTGCTACTAAAGTTCTAAGCCTCGTAACGTCCTAGAAAAATAAAAGGATGTTCAGAAATCGACGCAAACAAAGTAGACATTGTGTAGTATTACTAATGGACTTACAAGCAAAAATGCTAATTTTTGTTGCTAAATTTTGGTGTTTTTCACAATTAAATACAGAATGGATCGACCGAATTTTACCACTAACTTAAAGTACAATGTTTCACGAGAAAACAATCTCAGAAGCGCCTGGATAGGTAAAAGAATTCCAAAGTTATTACCACATAAAGTGACATGTCAGATTTGAAAAATGAGACTGTCAGGGAGGTCAAAAGTGGTAGCAGCAGGAAGGGGTTAAGCCTAATGAAGGCCCCCAGTTCTGCCATGGCCGAGACCATACTGTAGATACATCTGACAATACGGGTCATGCACATGGCTGAGGTGTTGGAGGGCTCCATTAGGCCTGTATCGTACGTCTTCACGTGGAGACGCGTGGCATGACGTATGTATGGAGGCATAATGGAGCATTGCTTACCACAGGGGGAAGAGGTCTCAAAACGTAGAGCAGTTACCCATGGCAACCAATCAGGTCGCTGCTTTCATTTTCCAAAGGGCATCTGTAAACTGAGAAGTGGAATCTGATTGGTTGCCATGGGTAACTGCTCCACTTTTCCTTTGATACATCACCCCACAGTGTCCAGCAGCACATGGAGTCCGGGCAGTTCATACTAAGGAGCCATGCGGCCTTCCTCTAGGTAAACATAGAACACTAAAGCCAAACCCCACTAAAATCTCACAAAAAAAAAACGACATGGTGTCCAGGAAGCTGAGACATGGGGTGCTGTTTGCTGGTATGAGGACCCCCACCATAGAGCTCCTCAACTTCCTGAACTCCTGTGAGGTATTAGTCATAATGCATCATTTTGCAAGCAACTGCACCAAATTTATTAAAATGGCGCACACCGCATGAGACATTTGAACGCTCTCTACTATGGTGGGCGACATATACAACATATTCCATCGACTACTACGGTCACACTTTGTGCTTTTAAGAGCAATTTATACTTTATAAACTATTTCATAAGTTGTAAATAAGCCAGCAGTGCATAGGACACCCCATAACCTGTAACATTTATAACAAATAGAAATTAAGTCACCTCTTTAGAAGTTTCCAATCAAGACTGACATACATGAAGCATGGCCCGGTACACACACATAGCCTCCTTATCACACCTGTGACCGACCCCTCCCCCCATCATGTCTGCTTTATTATAGATAATTAGCGCTACAAGATCCAATTAGAAACAATCAGTCAGGCATCGCGGCGGGCGCCCTCTGTCTGTCAAAAGCATTTTATGCAGGCAAAGGGAAGGCAGCTCAGGAAGGACCCACATAGACATAGAGTGGTTAATGTACTTCCGCCACCCTCCCAGGCGCCGGTCCTGTCAGGAAAGGGTGTGTAAAGATGGCGCTGCCCATGCAGAGGTGCTGGGCACGGCTGCGGGCATTGACCTTACCCTGGCCGGCTGCGGGTTACCATGCCAGGCCGAGGATTTGGGGGCTGGACAACATCTATAAACCTGACCCTAATGACCCAGCGACCAAGTGCTGGCATAAAGGGCCGCCGTATGAGGCCAAGTTGTATGGCCGCTTTGGCAGCGCCTCTGGGGTTAACCCCGAGAATCTGTGGCCGAGCCCACAGCAGCTCCAGGACATAGAGGAAGAAGAGAAGGAATGGTGCCCGAGCCTGAGAGAGATGTTGGACCGGCTGGAGGCCACGGAGAAGGAGGAACTGCGGAAACAGACGGAAAGGTCAGCGCTCAGTCACCATAGCAACCGCAGAACTATAAGTCCCAGCATGCCCTGCCTGAGTTTGGTGGGAAGCTTGACCAACTGCTATTCCCAGAAGAGGAGGGTAGGGTTCTGAAGGCACAGCTGGGCCCTATTGTACATACAGTAGTGAACACTAGATGGCGCCAAACTATGTTGCACATATGGACTAGGTGTAAACATACTTTTCCCTCAGGTACCTTACAAATTCCACTAATCCGGCACCCAATAATCCAAATTCAGGATATGTTTAACCAGACTTGGAAGTGGTAATCCATTATAAGACTTGACTGGTTTAAAAGGCTCTGTCACCACATTATAAGTGCCCTGTCTCCTACATAAGGAGATCGGTGCTGTAATGTAGGTGACAGTAATGCTTTTTATTTAAAAAAACTATCTTTTTTTCACAACGTTAGGAGCGATTTTAGTTTATGCTAATGAGCTTTCTTAATGCCCAAGGGGGCGCACTTTTACTTTCGACCAAGTGGGCGTTGTACAGAGGAGTGCATGACCCTGACCAATCGGCATCATGCACTTCTCTCCATTCATTTACACTGCACTAGCGATATAGATATATCACTATGTGCAGCCTCATACACAATAAGGGTGAAAATAAGGCTACAATACGTCGGCAAACATCTGCCCATTCATTTGAATGGGTTTGCCGACGACCTGTCATTTACGCGTCGTCGTTTGACAGCTGTCAAACGACGACGCATAAAAATACAGCCTCGTCAAAAGAAGTGCAGGACATTTATATACATTATATGCGGGACACTTCTATACATTATATGCGGGACACTTATATACATTATATGCGGGACACTTATATACATTATATGCGGGACACTTATATACATTATATGCAGGACACTTCTATACATTATATGCGGGACACTTATATACATTATATGCGGGACACTTATATACATTATATGCGGGACACTTATATACATTATATGCGGGACACCTATATACATTATATGCAGGACACTTCTATACATTATATGCGGGACACTTATATACATTATATGCAGGACATTTATATACATTATATGCGGGACACTTCTATACATTATATGCGGGACACTTATATACATTATATGCGGGACACTTCTATACATTATATGCAGGACACTTCTATACATTATATGCGGGACACTTCTATACATTATATGCGGGACACTTATATACATTATATGCAGGGCACTTATATACATTATATGCAGGGCACTTATATACATTATATGCGGGACACTTCTATACATTATATGCGGGACACTTATATACATTATATGCGGGACACTTATATACATTATATGCAGGACACTTATATATATTATATGCGGGACACTTCTATACATTATATGCGGGACACTTCTATACATTATATGCAGGGCACTTCTATACATTATATGCGGGACACTTATATACATTATATGCGGGACACTTATATACATTATATGCAGGACACTTATATACATTATATGCAGGACACTTATATACATTATATGCAGGACACTTATATACATTATATGCGGGACACTTATATACATTATATGCGGGACACTTCTATACATTATATGCGGGACACTTCTATACATTATATGCGGGACACTTCTATACATTATATGCGGGACACTTCTATACATTATATGCGGGACACTTCTATACATTATATGCGGGACACTTATATACATTATATGCGGGACACTTATATACATTATATGCGGGACACTTATAAACATTATATGCAGGACACTTATATACATTATATGCGGGACACTTATATACATTATATGCGGGACACTTATATACATTATATGCGGGACACTTATATACATTATATGCGGGACCCTTATATACATTATATGCGGGACACTTCTATACATTATATGCGGGACACTTCTATACATTATATGCGGGACACTTCTATACATTATATGCGGGACACTTCTATACATTATATGCGGGACACTTATATACATTATATGCGGGACACTTATATACATTATATGCGGGACACTTATATACATTATATGCGGGACACTTCTATACATTATATGCGGGACACTTCTATACATTATATGCGGGACACTTCTATACATTATATGCGGGACACTTCTATACATTATATGCGGGACACTTATATACATTATATGCGGGACACTTATATACATTATATGCGGGGCACTTATATACATTATATGCAGGACACTTATATACATTATATGCGGGACACTTATATACATTATATGCGGGACACTTCTATACATTATATGCGGGACACTTATATACATTATATGCGGGACACTTATATACATTATATGCGGGACACTTATATACATTATATGCGGGACACTTATATACATTATATGCGGGACACTTCTATACATTATATGCGGGACACTTCTATACATTATATGCGGGACACTTCTATACATTATATGCGGGACACTTCTATACATTATATGCGGGACACTTCTATACATTATATGCGGGACACTTATATACATTATATGCGGGACACTTATATACATTATATGCGGGACACTTATATACATTATATGCGGGACACTTATATACATTATATGCGGGACACTTATATACATTATATGCGGGACACTTATATACATTATATGCGGGACACTTATATACATTATATGCAGGACACTTATATACATTATATGCGGGACACTTATATACATTATATGCGGGACACTTATATACATTATATGCGGGACACTTATAAACATTATATGCGGGACACTTATAAACATTATATGCGGGACACTTATATACATTATATGCAGGACACTTATATACATTATATGCAGGACACTTATATACATTATATGCGGGACACTTATATACATTATATGCGGGACACTTATATACATTATATGCGGGACCCTTATATACATTATATGCAGGACACTTCTTTCAGACGTAATTTGAGCCGTTCTTCATTGAACTCAATGAAGAGCAGCTCAAAGTTTACGGCTGTCAGAGAAGCCTCGCAAAATGCGAGGAGGAGCAATTACGGCTGAAAGGAGGCAGCTGTTTTCTCCTGAAAACAGTCTGTCTTTTCAGACGTAAAAGCCTCTCATCGTGTGCACATACCCTAAGATGGGAATACCCCTTTGAGGCCGGAGCTCTGCTACGAAGTGTCGTCTGTATAGTTAAAAGAGAGTTTTATTCATCTATCTACACAACCCACCACCTATCGGGTCCATTGATGCCGGAATCTTCCTGCACTTTTGGGTCCCCTGCGCGGATTGACAACAGCTGATGTGCCTAAGCACAGAGGTCCCAATTTCCTGCGCGGATTGCAGGTGATGAGTGTCCTGCCAGGCTCCACATCTGTTCCTTGGCTTCACTTCAGTCTTCTATGGAGAAGCTCTAGAAAGTCAAACACTGGCAGCGGTCACCAGAGTGCCCCCTCCACCCCCAATCCACATCAATGTTCCCCAACTTTTTGAGACCGGGACCCACTTTTGGCCCAGATTTTTGTTTGGGAGCCTGCCCCCCTACCGTACTTAGCCCCATTTCTTCCGACGTATCTCAACATTATTTCGTAGTTAGATTCCGGTACTTGGCTCCATTAGAAAAATAAGTCCCTGCAACATAGAAAACAATGAAAATCGTGTGTGCCGTGGAGGGGGAGGCTCAAGAAACCTGCTGAAGGGCGTCACTGAGGCCCGACTATGGCCGTTGATGGTTGGTCATGTGACCCGACTTTTCCATCAGAGGCGTAGCTAGGAGTGACGCAGGTGCGATGATGTCACTACATCGTGCCTGACTGCCCTGAGCCGCCCATGGCTGATTGATGGAGCAAAGAGCCGTCAGCGCCTTGCTCTAGCATTGAATTCAATTGTATCTGCATCCTGAGGACGCAGATACATTTGGGACTGGAACATCAGTGAGTGGCTCGCAACCCCCGGAGGTCTTCACACGACCCCCCCCCCCCAGGGGGTCGCGACCCACAGTTTGAGAAACGTTGACATATGGGCTCATCCATCCTGGGTAAACGGATACTGGGTTATACCTAGTGCCAGGCATAGGGGGCGGAGCATGACACACGGATACAAGGACACTAAAGAAAATCCCTGTATCGTGCCCTGCACTAGGTGTAATACAATGTCAGAGACCAGCTCAGACAGCGCCTTGACTAGGGGGTCCCAGTCCCACCAATGTTCTTTCCCGACACGTCCCAGAGTACTTTACCGCACCTTCATTAAACATTTTATTCTGTTTCTTTAAGGAAGCGGCTGATAGCAGCCAACTTGGCTAAAATGCCCAAGATGGTGGAGGAGTGGCGCAGATCGAAGAAGGAGGCGAAACAGAAAGAACGAGATGAGAAAGCCAGAAAAGAACGTCTCTTGGCTTTCGCCCGGGAGAAATTTGGCGTCCATGTAGATTCCCGTAGCCCCAAGTTCCAGGAGTTGATGAAGGAGCTGGACAAGGAGGAGAAGAAGAAAATGAAAGCCTTGAAGAAGAAGCAAAGGGAGGAAGAGCGGGCAGCAGTGGCGGCGGTCTTGAGTGCAATCCCTGCAGCCGCGAAGCCCGCACCTCCCACCCCTGATACCCCGGTGTGATGCCGGATTGCTCTGCTTTAACAACGATTAGACACCGTCATGCAACTTGTATTGAACGCGTTGCTGTTCCTGCTTAATAGAAGACGCGTTTCAGTGATGTCATTCTGTGGCCCCCCCGGTGTACCAACTGATCGTATAGACACATGACTGAAAACACAGCGCTAACACGAAGGTGGGGTTCCCTATATCAGGGTGGTATATCCATCATTCAGAACAGTTTATAGCGTTGGACGACCATAATATGATTTCTAATAAAATGAGAACCTCAAGTTTTTCGTGGTACTTTTAACTTTAGGTTCGGCACAAATTTCTAGGCTGGTTAATAGCGTAATATTTATGTGGTGTGTGAACCCGGCCTTCGCCATCACTTTCTGCTAGTATGGGGGAGGGGTGCTAGCAGCTGATTAACAATTCTTGTACGAGGTGCAGGTTTATCATACCACGGTAGAAGGCCTCTCTCACGCGTTTCACACCAAATTACGCCTGCCATTGACTTCAATGGGGAGTCTGCATCTCTGCAGACATATACATTTTTCCGTGTGTAGATCCATTGGAAATCCAACGCAGAAATCTGAGAAGCCTCAGATTTCTGCACTGTATCCTGCAGTAAATATAGGTCAGGTTTGCCTGTGTGAACATAGCCTAAGGATCACAGGCTGCAGCGGTCACATGGACTGCCGCGTCATCCAGGGATGTCGGGCTGGATGTCAAGAGAGGGACGCGTCACCAAGGCAACGGCCGGGTAAGTATGAATTTCTTAAACTTTTACCTCGGAAAGGGCTGCCCCTTCTCTCTATCCTGCACTGATAGAGAGAAGGGGCTGCCGATTAGTGCAGTGCAATTTTGCATTGAAAACGTGCCCGTAAATACGGGTGGAATACTGGTGACACCGGAATCGTATTTACGGGCACGGGTCCGTAAATACTGGTGCAAAACGGGTCGAATACGTGTGACACCGGAGCCGTATTTACGCCAGTATTTACGGGTGGGAAAAAATACGTTCGTGTGCATGAAGCCTCACTGTTCTGTTTGGGGTTTTGGTGGTATTTCAATTTATAATGTGGGTGTAAATTGGGCAGAGTACATCAGGGCATAATAAGAGGGTATAATAATGGGGTAACTAAATAATAATTCGCAGATATGTGGCCGGTGTCGCACTGATAAATGGCGCCCAATCTTATCCGCTATTGGAACGCTCTGCACATTTTGCATCGCCATATTCTGAGAGCCAGAACTTTTTTATTTTTTCTCCAACGGAGCCGTGTGAGGGCTTATTTGTTGCGGGACAATCTGTACTTTTCATTGGTACTATTTTAGGGTACATGTGATTTTTTATTTTTTTTTATAAATTCTTTTATTTTCATTTTGTTATTTTGTATCACAAAGTATTCAAAGTATACACAACACAGTTAGGAAATGGCAGTGCAAAACAGTCAACAGGCCACAGGTCAGCTATCAGCATCACATAAGTGTATGGAGTCACCTGAAAGTACCATGTCGCTGGAAGCCAATTTTTAAAGAATCTCCGATATGCACCCTGAACCCGCAGCCGTGCATGGTATTCCAGAAGCGAGCATGAGAACAGTAAGAGGAGGAAAGAAAAGCAGAGACAGTAAGAGGGAGAGGAAAAACGGGGAGGAGGGGGGGGGGGAAGCTGACCTGACACACCGGATCTAGGTGTGAATTCACAAGGCCATGATGGTCTTATATTCCGCAGTTGTTTGAAATCGGATCCATTCACGCCGTGTTTTGAGGAAGGAGGCATGGGTCCCCTTCATTGATGCCGTGAGGGCCTCCATTCTCATGATCTCCTGAATCTTGCCGAACCACATGCCCACTGACGGGGGACAGGACTGTCTCCACAGTGCAGGAACACACGCCCTAGCCGCATTCACCAGGTGGCGAACTACCGAGCGTCTATACGTAGACAGGGGGACCTCACACAAATGGAGCAGGAAAAGGCCCGGGGATCGCGGGAGGGGGAAATCCGTAAATTTTTAGGAAATGCGCCACACCTCGGACCAGAACCCAGTCAGGAGTGGGCAGTCCCAAAAAATATGCATGATTGTACCCACATGGTCCCCACATCTCCAGCATAATGGCGAGGCCGCCGGGATCATTGAATGCAATCTGGAAGGCACCCTATACCAACGGGACAGAATCTTGAACCCTGCCTCCTGAAATCTACTGGCCATAGAGGACTTATGCGTCTTGGTGAACAGGCGGTCCTTTTGTTCAGGGGTGAATGTCTCGCCCAAGTCCCTCTCCCAGCTAAGCAGGTAAGGGGGTGGAGGCAAATTGGAGGGTGAGATCAAGAGAATATAGAGTCTGGACAACGAGTGATGGATCGTGCCCGTACCTGCACATAGGAGTTCAAACGGGGAGCAGTCTTGCGGTTGCGCCCCAGGATGCTCTAATGACGCCAGGAAATGTCGCAACTGGGTAACCTGCCATGCCGAGAAAGGGACCGGATCCGACAAAGACCGTAGTTGAGCGCTCGACATCCACCTCCCATCCTGCAGAAAATGTACTGCCTGTCCCTTACCCGCCCTCAACCATAATTGAAATGGGCCGCTATCCAGTCCCGGTGGAAAAGCAGGATTGCCCAAAATCTGGAATAACGGGGAGGGGGACGGCGAGAACTCCGCCCGAGGAAACACCCATGCCGCGACTGCAAGGGTGGGACCTATTGTCGGGTGTGTCCGTGCGACCAGGGGAACATGTCCACCCAACCACGGTAGTGCCTGTATAGGGACAGTCATAAAAGCCTGTTCCATAGATACCCATTCTTTTATCCCGCCGTGTCGGAAGCAGCCTAAAATTCGTGCCAAGTGGGAGGCGTGATGATAGGAGACAAAGTCCGGTAGACCAATGCCCCCCTCCCTCTTTACACGAAAAAGCAAGGATCGGGCGATGCGCGCTGGTTTCCCTGCCCATATGAATTTGTTCACAAGGGACAGCAAGGATTGAAAGAACGGGCGCGGGATATGTATCGGTAGGGCCTGTAGGAGATACAGAATCCGTGGTAAAATGTTCATTTTAAGGGTATGTGCACACACACTAATTACGTCCGTAATTGACGGACGTATTTCGGCCGCAAGTACCGGACCGAACACAGTGCAGGGAGCCGGGCTCCTACCATCATAGTTATATACGATGCTAGGAGTACCTGCCTCGCTGCAGGACAACTGTCCCGTACTGTAATCATGTTTTCAGTACGGGACAGCAGTTCCACGGAGAGGCAGGGACTCCTAGCATCGTACATAACTATGATGCTAGGAGCCCGGCTCCCTGCACTGTGTTCGGTCCGGGACTTGCGGCCGAAATACGTCCGTCAATTACGGACGTAATTAGTGTGTGTGCACATACCCTAAGAATTGCACACCTACGAAACCAGGTAAAAGTGGTGATTTTTTTTTATCACTTTTTATTAGATTTTTTGGGCAAGCAAAGTGACAAAGAAACATAAATTCTGACAATGTTTTTTGTATTTATTTTTTTTTTTTTACAGTGTTCACAGTGCGCTATAAATGACATTTTACTTTATTCTGCGGGTCGATACGATTACGGTGATACCAGATGCATATAGTTTTTTTATGTTTTGTGGCGATTGCGCAATAAAATCACTTTTCGATAAAATTATTTCTTTTTTGTGTCACCGTATTCTGAGAGCCATGATTTTTTTATTTTTCAGTCAAAAAGAGCGGTGTAAGGGCTTGTTTTTTGCGGGACGGGTTGTAGTTTGTATTGGTACTATTTTGGGGTACAAGCGACTTTTTGATCACTTTTTATTCTATATTTTGGGAGGGTTGATGACCAAAAAATAGTGATTCTGACATTGTTTTTTAATTATTTTTTTTGCGGTGTTCACCGTGTGGGAATTTTTTTTTTAAGATTTTCATTTTTTTCCTATAATAAAAGACTTATTATAGGAAAAAAAGCTTTTTTTTTGTTTTTGTAACTTTTATAACTTGTTTTTACACTTTTATAAAACATATTACTTTATTTTTTACTTTTTACTTGAAGACCTGCAGCACTGATCGCTGCTGTAATACATTACACTACCTACTAGGTAGTGTAACGTATTATAAACTGTCAGTGTGACGCTGAGAGTCACACTGACAGGAAGCTTATGAGGACCGGCCTCCGGCTGGTTCTCATAGGCTGCTGTGCATGGCAGACCCGGGGGCTGTTGTATAGCCTCCGGTTCTGCCTTATAACCGACTGCAGCACCTGCAATCGGTCCCCAGGAAAGTGTGTTGTAGCAACAAACTTTCCAGTTCGTTGCTACAACACACTTTCCCTGCGATCACATGACCGGGACCTGAACTAATCAGGTCCCGATCATATCTCCGGGACCAGAGGCAGGTGATAACAGCGCGATCCGGGTGTCAGCGCTACTCTGAGACACCCGGATCGTGCTTTTAACACCCACCGTGAATTCACGTCAGCGCTGCACAGAGCCCAGCAAGCGCCGACGTGAATATACAGTGGGCGGTCGGGAAGCGGTTAAAGAGGCTGTCACCACATTATAAGTGTCCTGTCTCCTACATAAGGAGATCGGCGCTATAATGTAGGTGACAGTGATGCTTTTTATTTAATAAAACAATCTATTTTCACCACTTTATTAGCGATTTTAGATGTCTGCTAATGAGTTGCTTAATGCCCAAGTGGGCGTGTTTTTAATTTAGACCAAGTGGGCGTTGTACAGCGGAGCGTATGACGCTGACCAATCAGCGTCATGCACTCCTCTCCATTCATTTCCTCAGCACATAGGGATCCTGTTAGATCCTTATGTGCTGTCTTATACTAACACATAAACGATACTGAAGTGTTTAGACCGTGAATAGACATCCCACGGGATGTCTATTCACAATCTCTGCACTTCGTTACTGTTTCTGTGGTAGTTACAGCAGAGGAAGCGTAATCTCGTTATAACCTGTCATTTACAGCGAGATCTCGAGAGCACGCTTCCTCTGCTGTAAGTACCATAGACAGAGTAACGAAGTGCAGAGATTGTGAATAGACATCCCGTGGGATGTCTATTCACTGTCTAAACACTCCAGTATTGTTAATGTGCTAGTATAAGACAGCACACAAGGATCTAGCAGGATCCCTATGCGCTGAGTAAATGAATGGAGGAGTGCATGACGCTGATTGGTCACCGATTGGTCAGCGTCATACACTCCCCTGTACAACGCCCAATTGGTCATATAGTAAAACACGGCCAGTTGGTCTAAAGTAAAAACACGCCCACTTGGGCATTAAGCAACTCATTAGCATAAATCTAAAATCTCTAATAAAGTGGTGAAAACAGATTGTTTTTTAAAAATAAAAAGCATTACTGTCACCTACATTATAGCGCCCATCTCCTTATGTAGGAGACAGGGCACTTATAATGTGGTGACAGAGCCTCTTTAAATAAAGCGTTTTTTGTTTTTTTTTAAAAGGTAATTAGAAAAAAAAAATCTCCCTCCCTCTATAATAAATAGATCACCGTTGTGTCCATAGTAATGTAACATACTACAGCACTGGGGGACAGTGATGTCTCAGACCCTGTTCACACAGTTTTTTGGCACGTTTGATGTGGAAACCGCGTCGAAAACAGTGCCAGAAAACGCTGGAGGTGATTTTTTCCCACGAGCGAAAAAAAAAACTGTCGGAAAAGTGACATGACCTATATTGGTGTTTTCCACCGCGAACGGCTATAGCGTTTGATGCTTTTTTAGAAAAAAAAAAAACACTTGCGGTTTTCTCCTTTGCTTGTTGAAGAAAGAGCCTCAAAAAAAGCAACAAAAAAAACGTGTGGTGCAAAAAACGGGAGCGGACTTTTCCAGGCAGAATTTTCTGCCTGCAAAAAACGGTGTGAACTAGGCCTTAAAGTTAGTCTCTTCTATAGGTTTCACTACTTTCAAATAGTCCAAGTCCCAGAAAAATCTGTTGCTTTGTCTCGTCTTTTCCTTCTTTATACAACCCCCTTTTGTAAGAGGAGTCCCCTGAAAATGAGAAGTGGGACCCTGTGGCAGTCTCCATGCCACGTAGATCCTCCCTCCTGTCAGCTTGTGGTGGGAGGAGCAAACTGTCATATAGCACATCCCTCTTATAGCCTTGTTGTGGGAGAAGACACATAGCTCTCAGGTCACTCAGGTGGGAGGAGCAGACTCCGTGCCCCTTAGCTCCTCCCTCCTGACTACATACCATTATAAAATGAACACAGTACAAAATTACAATAACTATACAGTTTATTACATTTACAGCAAATAAAACAACGTCATGAAATAGAACCGTTAGGCTGGGACTACACGGTAACTTTGGCCGCAACACAGGTCGCACGAACAAATATCACTATGTCGCCCTGCCGGTAATGAAAATTAATGTGGGCGCGTTGTGCGACTTGCCGGGACACAACAGTCACATAAAAACCAGCAGGTTCAGATTTGTTGCGACTAGTGATGCGGTCGCAGCGCGGCGACATTGACTTTCTTTAGCTGCGAGGCAGGCAGGGCGACACGGTGATCTTCGGTCGTACAGCCTGTGTAGTTTTTAGTAAAAATTTTCCTCCACGTCGGCCTCTGTGTAATCGAGAACATTGCAACACATGAAAATATCCTTGACATTCGCTTTTATTATTAGCTCAGCAATTTATTAATATAAAACATATTACACCTCATATTATAGGCTACATGGGAGTAGATTGGCGCTGTTACCAAAAGCAGCCAATACGGGGCCAACTTTAATTTTATAAAATCTCCTTAGTAAATGTATAGGTTGCTATGGGCGATGTTTCCTATTGGTTGTAACTGTGGCATTTATGAAACCTGGAGTATGGGTACAATGGCGGTCAAGAGGGGCTGGCGCCATCTGTGCTATTTTCCTCTGAGTCTGGGGCTTTGAGCTTTGAGAGTGCAGCGTGAATCCTGAAGAGGGTGCGTGATTCCATGGAGTAATTCTTGTAACTATTTCTATAGAAAAATGGAAGAAAAAAAAAGGATTAGCGGAAGAGAAATTTCCACTATATTTAGTCATCGTAAACACAAGGAAAAGATCATGTCTTATATTGTAATCACAACTGCTGTAAGGCAACTGGCTGCAGCAGGAGCCCTACCCCATTTCTCCGAAAGAAGACCAAGAATGCCATGCTGGGGAATAGACTTCAGAAAATGCGACATTTTTTAAGAGGCGTGCGGTCTAAATAACATGTTAACTTTTGTTCAGGTCATTAAAATTGCAGCAAAACCGTATAGGTGTGTTTTGTTTTTTTGCACTTTTACAAACTAAAACCACTTTTTCTAGAAAAAAAAGATGGTTCTATTTTATTTTTTTACTGTGCAGTTTTTTGTTTTTTTTTTATCAGTTTGCCATTTTTTTTAGTCCCACTAGGGGACCCCACTATGTGATCTTTTGATCGCTTACATGATGCTTTGGTACGCTTAGTATACCAAAGCATTATTGCCTCTCAGTGTAAAATTGACAGGAAATCTATTAGACCATGAATCTGCCACAACCTTTTAGGAATATAGCCATGGCAGGCCTGGGTTCCTTTACTAGGCCCCCGGCTGCAATAGCGATGACCAAGGGTGCCCCCTTCCGCTGTAAACCAATTAGAGGCCATGGTCGCATTTGACCACGGCATCTAAGGGGTTAAACTGTCGCAGTCAAAGTAAACCGATTGCGACCGTTAGAGCAAGAGCCCAGCTGTCATAAGACAGTCAAGCACCTGCTCCAGCCCACACTGGATAACCGTGCAGGACTCCGGGTATATTCACATGCACAAGTAAAAAACGGCTGAAAATTACGGAGCTGTTTTCAGAGAAAACAGCCTCTGATTTTCAGCTGTTTTTTAAGCTGAAAAAGTTTTTTTGGAGCTGTTTTTCTATTGACACAATGAAAAAAAGCTCGAAATAACGGCTAAAGAAGTGACATGCAAATTTTTAAAGAGCGTTTTGTTACGCGCCGTTTTTAAAACAGTGGTGTAAAAAAAAAAAACCCCGTCTGAACAGGATACCATTTTGCCCACTAATTTCAATGGGCAGATGTGTGTAGCTACCGTTTTTTCAGGCGTATTTCGAGGCGTTTACAGCCCCGAAATACACCTGAAAACGGAGTGTGAACATACTCTTAGACTAGGCCCCCGTGAAAAGGCATATTGGTGGTCACTAGCGTGTGTGAATTAGGCTCCCCCTAGTGGTAGAAGCAGAGAATACACATGCAAAGCTACATACTTGGCACGTCGTAGGAGTGGGATGGCATCTTCTCCTCTGCGTTGCTGCATGTAGAGGAGACTCAGCTCCAGCAGTGAGTTGGGTACTAAATGGTGATCATACTTTATCTTCTTCTCGCTGCGGGTAGAGAAACAAGATTATGAGCCCACAGGAGACAACATTTCAAGGAATGCTCCACTTTTGAAGAACATTCAACAGCTAAAGCCTGCAAAAAATGTGGAGTACCTTTCATAAATCATTTACTTCCCTTGTACTGATTTCGAGTCACGTTTTCTTCTCTATTCATGTCCAAAGCGAGCAGTGCATTGTGGGAGCTCAGAGGATTACGCTGCGTAAATTATCACACATACTTGCTCCCTCCTCTGACGTCCGCTCCGGCCTCCCTTGATGACGTTGCAGGCCATGTGATTGGCTGCAGCGGTCACATGGTCTGCTACTTCATCCAGGGAGGCCGTACTGGAGAAGAAGCAGGGTAAGCATAACTTTATTTTTTCTTACTTGCGGGGATTCCGCCGCAAATCTCGCAACACACACCGCTTTGTTGCGGGTTTAAGCACCCCATTGAATACGATGGGAAAACCAGCAAAAGAAGAGCTGCGATCCCGCTGCATTAATTGACATGCTGGAAGAAACCGCACCGCAGGTCAATTTATCAATTTTTCTGCAGCATTTTTCCGCAGTGTGGGGACGAGATCCGTTGAAATCTCACCCACACTGCTACTGTAAAACACTGCAGATTTATCGCAATTAATCCGTAGCGGAAAATCTGCAGTATTTACGCCGTGTGTGTTCGCACCCTAAAAGGGGTTCTCTACTTTGGACAATCCCTTGTGACAAAGTTCTCGATAAAAAGATGATCCTAGTGCCCCTTGCTGGGATCAGCTGTAATCTCTGAGCAAACCTGTCAGTAAGTCTTCAATTTCCCTGCAGCGCCACCACAGGGAAAACTAAGCATTACCCAGTGCCCATTCAAAATCAATGCCTTGTCTGTGTAAGGCTGAATGCACACGTTGTGTATTTTGCTGCGGATAATATGCAGCAAAACCGCAGGAAACGACAAGAAATTTGCAGCAAAAAAAGGCACCTGGGTTTTTAATTTTTGCTGCGTAAATCAGTGTTTTCATGCTGCGTGTTTTTGTACAACTAGAGGGATAGAATTCGCATGCGGAATAAATTGACATGCCTCGGTTTTGAAAATACACACTTTGGGTAAATTTCCGTCCCGAAAAATACCGCAGCATGGAGGGGGGATTCCCTGGAATCTCATTGATTATGCTGGTGCTATATTAGGGTATGTTCACACGCTTCGCAAAAAACGTCTGAAAATGCGGAGCCGTTTTCAAGGGAAACCAGCCCTTGATTTTCAGGAGTTTTTTAAGCCACTCGCGTTTTTCGCTGCATTTTTTACGGCGGTTTTTGGAGCTGTTTTTCCTTTAGAGTCAATTAAAATCAGCTCCAAAAACGTCCGCGTAAAAACACTGCCTGTCAGAACAGAACACCGTTTCTCCCATTGAAATCAATGGGCAGATGTTTGGAGGCGTTCTGCTTCTGATTTTTCGGCCGTTTAATACGAAAAATAAGCCGTGTGAAGATACCCTTACGCTGCGGTTTTGCCGCACGTAATACACATCGTGTGCATTCAGCCTAATACAGGACAGGTCCTGCAGAGCATGAAACACTCTTTGTAACCACTCTCCACTTTGCCCAAGAGATGAGGATCTTGAACAGCGGACCCCCTCTATTAACTAAATGACCTAATATGGTATATAAAAATGGGTTTTCTAAATTGGACTCTAATAAAGAAAACTTGTAGTAACGCAAAATCTTTACAAAAATAGGAAAGTTACACAACTATTTATGCAAATTTAAGCTGAAATATTGTTAGAAGTGGATTTTATTTGTTAAAGTAAAAGTAGTCGTCTTGTTTTTGAAAACCCATTTTCACATACCACATTGGGGAATTCGGAGATCATAGAGGGGGTTCCCCTGTTCAGGATCCTTATCTATTAGCCAGAGAAAAGAGCAGCTACAAAGGGCAGCTCTCGATTTGGAGGACCTGGACACTTCTGTGCTTTACATGGACAGCCTATTGATTTCAATCGCACTATGTAATGCTTCATTTGCCCTGTGGTGGCGCTGCAGGAGAATTGAACACTTACTGCTGAATTCCCATACAGATCACAGCTGACCGCTGGGAGTCCCAGCAGCAGGACACCTTGAAGGTTAATTGTCAAAGATGGACAACTCCGCTAAAATAAGACTACATGTTCTTGTCTACTATCTACCTTTGGTAGATATGGGTGAAGCAGTTTTCAGCTTGTGCCAGCCTCCCCCGATGCTTCAGACATAGACCCTTCAGAAGTAAAATAGAGCAGTGGTCATCGTCCAAGTATTCGTTGGCTGTAGAAGAAAAAGAGTCATCTATGTGTAGATGCGTCGGGCAAACTGATCGCCATACAGATCATCATTTCCACTTGTACTGTCTTACTGGCACCTTCATTGGTCACCACTTCTTGTGATGGAAACACAGCTGGCACATTACTTACCTGGCTCTTGCAGCAGTCGGTTCTCTGCCAGACAAAGGGTATTCAAGGTGTCTTCTGTCAACTGGACATCCTTACCGAGCACAGAGAATCCGTTCCACAAGTACATCATCTCCTGCAGGACAGAAGAAGATATAAAACTAAACGCCACTGCTTAAAGGGGCACTCTGATAAAACCCATTGTAATTATTCATTAGGGTGTCTTCTTGGCTGAGCGGTCGTAGAAGAAAGACGAGAGGGTTATTCCATACTTTTGCATGGTTAACGGTGTTAGTCCAACCATATTGTCATTTTAACCTTAGCCTTGAAGGGGTATTCCAGTAAATGGGGTCACAGTTTTCAAACATTAATTTTTGTAAAATATAAATAAAAAGTCCCTACTTTAGAAATACTCCTTACCCCCGGTTATGACATTCATATGCTCTAATAGGGTGTATAGAAAATCAGTTGCCCAGATGGGACAACCCTTTTAACATTTAGGCCCATTCTCAAATGTCTTAAATAATACACATAGGATAGCGGTCGATCTTGCCCACTTGTTCGCCGAAAGGACTTGTTATTTTTATGTAGGGAGAGATAAGTGGCCGCCAGACACCCGTGACACTAATTATCTAGGGAAAACCTATAGGATTAGACAAGTTAAAACCCAATCTGCTCAACTGCCGTTCCACTCTTCACAAGGGGACAGGTCGGGCTCGTGTCTATGATGAATGGCACCTTCCTTTTTTCAAGGTGCTTTGGCCACATGTTAGAAAATATTACCATAAAACATGCCAGGAATTGCAAAATGATAACTTTTTCTACTCAAAGATAGACAATAGTGATCCCTTCTATCTGGTCTCCGATCATAGAATGACCCACCAGTGCAGGAACGGGTAAGCTGGCAGGATGCTTGGCCTGGTATCTCCTAGCCTTCCGGATGGCGTATTTTTCAGTGGGTTGAGATTTTCCAGCTATTTTTTGCTTTAATGAGGGCACAAGTCTGCGGGTAACAGAGAGTGAGTGGTTAATGGTTCCTGCGTGTTCAGATCTCTGGTGGAGACATTGCTATAGTGCCCATACCTGAATAATTCCATCTCACTCTCTCCAAAAGGGCGAGGCTCATCGGCAGGTAGCATGCTGAGAAAGGCCGCCTTCATGTACACGTACATAGCCTGGTGGCAAGAGCGGAAAAATATGACTGACAGATGGTAGCAGAGCCGAAGAGACACAGTCGTGATAGGGTCAGTGTCCAGAAAAGAGTAGAAATTGGAAGAGAAAAAAGATGGGGGATGTCTTTTTCCAGATACCATTCCATCACCTCTACATAAAAAGACAATTTAGGTATATGTTCCATGAAACCATTTTCATAGAGCAGACATTGTGTGTGTAACTATGGCCTTAAAAGTGTTGCCCCAACTGTACAACTCCTCCGAAAGAGGCTGCCCGGCGACCAGCTGATCAACGCCGGTATGGCTGTCAAAGCCACCATGATCAGCGGATCTGTCCAGAAGAAGCGGTGATCAGCAGATCTCTCCAGAAGAAGCTGTGATCAGCAGATCTCTCCAGAAGAAGCTGTGATCAGCAGATCTCTCCAGAAGAAGCTGTGATCAGCAGATCTCTCCAGAAGAAGCTGTGATCAGCAGATCTCTCCAGAAGAAGCTGTGATCAGCAGATCTCTCCAGAAGAAGCTGTGATCAGCAGATCTCTCCAGAAGAAGCTGTGATCAGCAGATCTCTCCAGAAGAAGCTGTGATCAGCAGATCTCTCCAGAAGAAGCTGTGATCAGCAGATCTCTCCAGAAGAAGCTGTGATCAGCAGATCTCTCCAGGAGAAGCTGTGATCAGCAGATCTCTCCAGGAGAAGCTGTGATCAGCAGATCTCTCCAGGAGAAGCAGTGATCAGCAGATCTCTCCAGGAGAAGCAGTGATCAGCAGATCTCTCCAGGAGAAGCTGTGATCAGCAGATCTCTCCAGGAGAAGCTGTGATCAGCAGATCTCTCCAGGAGAAGCTGTGATCAGCAGATCTCTCCAGGAGAAGCTGTGATCAGCAGATCTCTCCAGGAGAAGCTGTGATCAGCAGATCTCTCCAGGAGAAGCTGTGATCAGCAGATCTCTCCAGGAGAAGCTGTGATCAGCAGATCTCTCCAGGAGAAGCTGTGATCAGCAGATCTCTCCAGGAGAAGCTGTGATCAGCAGATCTCTCCAGAAGAAGCTGTGATCAGCAGATCTCTCCAGAAGAAGCTGTGATCAGCAGATCTCTCCAGAAGAAGCGGTGATCAGCAGATCTCTCCAGAAGAAGCGGTGATCAGCAGATCTCTCCAGGAGAAGCTGTGATCAGCAGATCTCTCCAGAAGAAGCTGTGATCAGCAGATCTCTCCAGAAGAAGCTGTGATCATCAGATCTCTCCAGAAGCGGCTGTGATCATCAGATCTCTCCAGAAGAAGCTGTGATCAGCAGATCTCTCCAGAAGAAGCTGTGATCAGCAGATCTCTCCAGAAGAAGCTGTGAGCAACTACATAGTCCACTCAAATTAACGGGTGACCAGAGCTACTCCAGTCTAGCTATTAGGGGGGGGGGGGCACTTCTATTTGTGATGTCCCAAGTTCCCTGAGACAACACATTACCCCAAACACACCCTGCCGCATCGATGAGCTGATTACCAGGCTAGCCAGCACTTTAGGGGAAATGTAGTAATACAGTCGCCAATTGAAGTCAATGAGCAAACCTGTATTCTAGTTCAAAGCAGCATTCACAATTCTGATGTTTGCTCCTCGAAACAGTCAACACATTTGTTGTCAGACATGCCCCTAACAGCTTAGCACAGCTCCTATAATGCAGGGTGCACTTAGTTGCTCCTACATTAGATTTGCACAGAGCTAATTCTAGTGATTTGCATTCTGCAGACACTGAACCAGCAGGAGGTAATGGGAGATTTCAGCCGGCAGAATTGTGAATGCAGCTCTGGGCTATAATTTATTAGTATAAAATGTAAACTGTAACATGGTGTGAAAAGGTGAAAATCATTGTCTATTACAGTTAATCATCAGGTCTATTTTATTCTATACACAAGTTATAATCAATATATGCACTCCAAGAGCATTAGTACTGTGGGCTGGGCACGGTTCCAAACAGAAGCGTCCCCCCATAATTTACCACAAAGGCAGCTCCATAATATATGAACAACCTCAAAGATGAAAGAAGAGCTTATAGCCAATATTATGTAAAAGATATAATTTTATTAACACATATGACAAAACAAGTTTTAAAAGTTAATGAAAGGACAAGACCCTAGTATAAAAATAGGAGCGATTACTGACACACCCCCCCTGAGGAAGCACCTTCTTGCGAAACGCGTGTTGGGGTCTGAACACTGTCTTTACATCTATGGGTAAGCTATTGCCATCTGCTATAAACACCATATCTATGCATTAGCACTATACTTTAATCATTGGTCTATCTCACTCCTCTACCTTATTACTTGACGTACTACACTGTTGTATGGTTTACGAACGTCTTAATATGGGAATCTACTCTATTAGAGTGTATATATGACCATTATTCGGTGATGCAGATACCCACTACACTGCACTGAGAGTGTCAGTAATCGCTCCTATTTTTATACTAGGGTCTTATCCTTTCATTAACTTTTAAAACTTGTTTTGTCATATGTGTTAATAAAATTATATCTTTTACATAATATTGGCTATAAGCTCTTCGTTCTTCTTTGTGGGTTTTCTATACACAAATTGTAGTATTTAACTTAGAAGAAGATAGAAAACGACATTATTAAAAGACAGGTGAAACATATGAGAGAGGAGGAAGAGGGGGTATCCTGGGCACCTTTGACCAACGGTTTTCTTTGCTCAGGAGATCCGCATAGAAGTATGCCACCTTCCACATCCCCTTGTAGGCAAAGCACCACATCAGCTCCCAGTAACACATATGGTGAAACTGCTTCCAGGACTGCTGGGCCGAACATCCAACCTCAAACCATTGAATGGCCTGAGGGGTGGAAGAAATAAATAAAATTAAGCACATTTACATTGGGGTGAGATTAAAAGATGGAGAAGTGACAAGGATTCCAGCCAAAAAATGCCCTTATGCAAATTTTAAATAAAGTATAATATCCCTGGTGGTCTAGAGAAATAGTCTAAGGTGGTGAAGGGGTTAACTTTAATATCCCTGGAGGGCTATGGTGGGATACAGGTAATGACTTATTTTCCTGGTGGTCTAGGATGGTGAAGGGTTAACGGTTTTATCTGTGGTGGGGTAGGGCAGTAAAAGGCCAAGTCATTTCTTAATATATCTTTATAGTGGCCAGAACTAAGTTTTTCTGGTACAGAGCTCTAAATCCTCTGCATAGACATTGAGTTGCATGATAAAATTCTGGTTGCCTGCAGCCACCACTAGAGGGAGCTACTGCATACCTACTTATACAGCTTCTATTGTACTAGCTCTAGAAATCCTCATGTAAAGAGCGCCTCCTGGTGTCAGCTGCTGGCACAAAGAAGTTTATCATTTAAAGGTGTATTGCAGCCACAAACATTTATGGCATTTCTATAAGATATGCCATAAATATCTGATCAGTGAGTGGTTTAGGACCTACACCAATTGGTAAAATACATAACAGTCTATGGGAAGTGACAGAAACACTCAGTTGTTTCCATGTCTCCCTCAGAGTTGAATGGGAGATATATATAAACAGTCAAGCCCGCTCATACAACGGTTTTCACCATTCTCTATAGAAAATCTATGGAAATAGGTGCACATGCATGGATTAAGTGCCCCAGCTTTCTTCCTACTCTGGCCTATCTTTAGGGTGGCAAATGAGGCCATAAGGCTGTTCTGTCAACCAGCGTGGGTCCAGCGGCTAGAAAGCTGATGATCAGACATTAATGGCAAATTTTATGGATATACTTTTCAGTGACATCACAGAGTTTATCATCTCTGTACTGTGACATCAGTGTTTATGGTCTCTGTACTGTGACATCACTGTGCTTATTACCTCATGTATATCGACATCACTGTGATTATTATCCCTGTATTGTGACATTACTGTAATTATTATCCTGGTATTGTGACATTACGGTGGTTCTTATCTCTGTATTGTGATATCACCGTATTATTACCTCCTTTAGATTGACATCACTGTATATATTATACCTATAATGTGACATCACTGTTTATTATCTCTATACTGTGACATCATTAGGTTTATTATCTCTGTACTGTGACATCACTGTGTTTATTATCTCCTGTATATTGACATCACTGTATATATTATGCCTGTACTGCAACATCACTGTGTTCATTATATGTTTATGGTCTCTGTACTGTGACATCACTGTTTATTATCCCTGTAGTGACATCACTGTGTTTATTATCCCTATACTGTGACATTATGTTTATTGTGTTTGTACTGTGACATCACTGTGATTATTATCCCTGTACTGTGACATCACTGGGTTTATTATCTCTGTACTGTGACATCATTATGTTTATTGTCCCTGTACTGTGACATCACAATGTTCATGTTCAGGGGAATAAGCATACGAGGTACAGGGGTTACATTTGGGAACTTTTGCACTGGTGCCTAAGGTGGCCCAATGATTCCTTTGCTATGATGATATCAGTACTAGAAATTACATGTTAAGTTGGGGTGTCCTGTTACAGATTTAGCATAAGAACGCCAAGTTACGCCTCTGGAGCCTTCAATTTGTCTTGTCCCATTTTACATTGACATTTTATACATGCCCCCTCCATTATCCCACCATCTCCCGCTTCCATCATATCTTGCAGCATGACCTGTACATAGTCATCAGTATCTGTATGACCACATTAGGTATATTGCTGGGGTTTCCCCACCACGCTCTTACTTTATCAATATTGCCTTTAATTTCCTCGATCCTTCCAGCGAAAAAGAGGAAGATGGCGCTCTTCAATGAAAGAAAATGTCATTCAGTTAACAATGTAGCAATACAGTCTGTAATAACAGTGGCAGCGAATGTCATACAGATGTAGCAGAGCTGCTTTTGTACACCATGAGACTTTATTGATGGTAATGCAGTAGGTTTCCAGTCCAATATAAGGCCCCCTGCGCACGACCGGTGATTACAGGCACGGACTGCCGCGGACAGTCACCCGGGTGCATTTGTGGGCCGTGTTCCCATTATAAAGTATGGGAGCACGGTCTGTAAAAAGAAAAAAAATTGGAAATGTCCTATTTTTTGCAGGTCATTTCTACAGCCCGGACGCCTTCCCGTAAATATATGGGAAGGTGTCCATGGGAAATAGAAAAGAATGGGTCTGTACTTTGATCCGAAATTACGATCCTTAATTGGGGATCAAAATCACGGCATGGGGCCTAATGCCGGATTCACACGAGCGTGTTTGATCTGTGATATATGGACCGCATGCTAGCAGTATTTCCCGGACAAAACACAGTGCAGGGAGCCGGCCTCCTATCGTCTTAGTTATCTATGACGCTAGGAGTCACTGCCTCGCTGCGGGAAAACTGTCCCGTACTGAAAACATGTTTTCAGTACGGGACAGTTTTCTGCAGAAAGGCAGGGACTCCTAGCGTCGTAGATAACTAAGACGATAGGAGGCCGGCTCCCTGCACTGTGTTTGGTCCGGGAAATACTGCCAGCATATGATCCGTATACCACGGGTTGCACACTCATGTGAATCCAGCCTTAGATCACGAATAACACAACATGATAGAATACAGTGTTGTTCCTTTGACAAACTCAGCTCTGCTACATCTGAGCCAAATGGACACGGTCACAAAAACTACCATGATCTTTTTGATTGAAGACAATTGTATGCACTGGTATAAATCAGAATGAGGCTGGATATTCCACATTTTCACCTATTAAAGGGACACTAACATCTGGAAGTGACTTTTGTGTAAAAATATATATATATATTGTCTAGTTTCTTGAATGTGTAAAAGATGAAATTGTAAATTATTGCAGTTTTTACATTGACCAATAGAAAAAAATGTGACACTCGAAATTCTATAGATGGAGATTTATTCTCACCTGAGGATATCGGCTGAGGTAGGGTTGAAGGAGGGAGTCTGCTTCTGCGACGCCTTCCTCACCGTTTCCTGTATAATATGAGAATAAGAGAAAACATGGCACCATAGGACTGTGCTCCATCACATTCATGAAGTGTGTACTGAAGCTGGCCATAGACGATTATACTTCCTAAAAGATCTCAAAACAGTTGGGTCAACTTTTTATGCAAAAACGAGAAAATATCGTGACCATATTAGGTCCGTTTACTAATGAAAATTGGCTATTCTTGAATTTTCAAGCCAATGAACGAGCATAATGATCACGGCTGTAGGGGGTGCGAACGCGACCAGGCCCAAGGTGCAAGAGGGTCTAGTAGACTTATGCAAAAAAAAAAAGGGGGACCTTCCAAATTCCCTCCGACAACTTTACTCTGTCCGCACGCATTGGTGGTTCAGCGTCTACTGATGCCAATGCAGGCCGACTATGTCTCCCCGGGCCCTGTTACCTCCCTGAGGTTTGCCTGCATTGGCAGGAGTATGATGGTGCAGCTGAGCTGCCCATCTGTGCCTACCCCATCCTCTCACAATAACCCCAGGCTGACCCGCCAAGGAGGTGCCACTAAACAGGGTGTGATTGCCTGTCTGGGGTCGGAAATTTGGGGGTCCGAGTCTGGAGTCTGAATAAGTTGGGGATATACTGTTCGGTCTACACTGCGTCACAACTTCCAAAAATGTTAATGCGGAAGGTGTTTGGGTATGGTGCTGGGGGGGTGAAAAGGCCAAAATTTGCTCTGGCTATGTCTATGGCCATCTTTAGATTTCATCCAGAGAAGAAGCGATATAACAGTGCCACAAGGAGGAGACGTGGGGGCGGCACACTTGAGACTTACCCAGGATGAAGCTCAGGAAGGTGTAGTAACACAGTAAGAGCATGGTACATAATAAGGAACGCAGGTTATAAGATGTGGCACCGTCATGAAGCTGGGTCAGACCATAGTCCTGAGGAGCAATAGGACAAGGTAAGAAGAACAGAGGCATGCTGGACCAAATGTTAGACCTCACTGGTGGCTCCTATGGGGTCACAATGGCTTCCTGTGTGTTGGCAAGGAGTCTGCCCACGTACAGCTAGCTATAGAGAGTATATAAAATACTATATAAACCTATATAAAAAGCCACAGGAAGAAAAAATGTACGAAGAGACCTTATCTCCTGAGAAGCCAGCAAACTCCAGTATCTTCAGAATCCGTGGAGGGAAGAGAGACAACGTCTAAGGGGAAGAGAGAGAAGTCAGTGACCCGACTGCAGAAAGCAAAACAGGGACTAAGGCATGGCAACTCCTGTACCCTGATACTGCTGCGCACATAATATTCATCTGCCTAAAAAGTGCCATCACAATGTATATACATTACATCACTTATGTAGCCTGCCTTATGCTCCAGAGCTGTATTCACAATTCTTCAGAGCTGAAATCTTCTGCCATCTCCTTCATGTTGAATGTCTGCACATAGCTTTCTGGAAAATTACATCTTTACACCAGGAACTGTAAAGTCATCCGAGGTAGGGAAAACTAACTGCCCATTTGCATTATAGGAGAGCAGATATGTTGCTAAGGGAGTGCTTGATGACAAGTTTGTTGATGGTTTCCAAGAACAACCAGTAGAATAGGGAGTGCAGCTCTGGAGTATAAATACAAGCTATAACTCAGGATCTGTACAGGGTAAGAAATGTCATGTATGTACACAATGACTACAGCAGAATAGCGAGTGCAGCTCTGGAGTATTATACAGGCTGTAACTCAGGATCAGTACAGGATAAGTAATGTAATATATGTACACAGTGACTCCACCAGCAGAATAGTGAGTGCAGCTCTGGAGTATAATACAGGATGTAACTCAGGATCAGTACAGGAGAAGTAATGTAATATATGTACACAGTGACTCCACCAGCAGAATAGTGAGTGCCGCTCTGGAGTATAATACAGGATGTAACTCAGGATCAGTACAGGAGAAGTAATGTAATATATGTACACAGTGACTCCACCAGCAGAATAGTGAGTGCAGCTCTGGAGTATAATACAGGATGTAACTCAGGATAAGTAATGTAATATATGTACACCGTGACTCCACCAGAAGAATAGTGAGTGCAGCTCTGGAGTCTGTCACCAGAACTTCATTTTGAACTAGCAGTATGCTAATATAATTCATGCTAACCTGATTTGAAATGTGTTTTCCTTGTTCCCCAGGGTGCCTGCTTTGCATTAAAAACACTCCTATCAAGTTTATGCAAATTAGCATTTCAGTACAACAAGGGCGTCTCCGTTGCACCAAAATGCTAGCCCTAGCATTGCCCTGTTCAACCCCTGTCCCTCCCTGCTGGATGGGATTGACATGGGCCAGGCAGCGTACTCGTTGACTTCACGCCTGGCCCCGTTCCTGCATCTTAGTCGGCGCATGCCCAGTTTAAACAATATGTCTGCCGCTGAAATCGGCACTACTGCGCATGCGCTGATCGGTGCATGCGCAGTAGTGACGATTGCAGCGGCGGACATATTACAGTGACGGCCTCGTTGCACCAAAATGCTAATTTGCATGATGTTTTTAATGCAGAGCAGGTACCCTGAGGAATAAGGAAAACACATTTAAAATCAGGATTAGCATGAACTATATTAGCATACTGCTAGTTCAAAACGAAGTTCTGGTGACAGACTCCCTTTAAATCATGGCTGCACTTTTCAATCCCCCTCCCACTGACCTATCAAATGCCAATTTTAATGTAAAGCAAATAGTAAAATCTATACATTTACCTTGGAATAAAACTCCACTGGCAGCAAAAGAGAAACAAAAGTATAATGAAGAAAAAGAAGAAACGTAAAAGCGCAAAACCTAGGAAACTGGAAGACCATCCTGAAAATCCCCCCGCATCAGAAGATCCCCACAATCCACGACACCCACATACTATTTATATAATGGACATTACTTACCACGTTAAAAGCTCCAATACCCAATGAGACGCCGCCCTGGAGGTGAACATGTGACTCGCCCTTTTGGAAGCCATTAGACTGCATAAAGTTATTCAGATCTCTGGAAATAGAGGAAAGCAAATTTATATAAAAATTACTCCCGAGGGCAAAACATAGTCCCACCAGCACAGGCTGTCAGGGTATACTGGGAGTTGTAGTTTTACAACAGATGGAGACCACTGATCTGCAGAATAAGAAATCCAAATTTGTTCGCTCAACCTCTATTTCACACGTCTCACCTGTAGATGATGTAACTGTTCCTAACCTTCATCCCACCTTTAATAAAATTGATCATGTTCTCATCCTGCATAAAGAAATAGATTTATAGGGTTAAACTTATACCAATTACATTCTTGTACATAGGGGGCAGTATTATAGTAGTTATAGTCTTTTATATAGGAGGCAGTATTATAGTAGTTATATTCTTGTATATAGGGGTAGTATTATAGTAGTTATAGTCTTGTATATAGGAGGCAGTATTATAGTAGTTATATTCTTGTATATAGGGGGCAGTATTATAGTAGTTATATTCTTGTATATAGGGGGCAGTATTATATTAGTTATAGTCTTGTACATAGGGAGCAGTATTATAGTAGTTATATTCTTGTACATAGGGGACAGTAGTATAGTAGTTATATTATTGTACATAGGGGGCAGTATTATAGTAGTTATATTCTTGTACATAGGGGACAGTAGTATAGTAGTTATATTATTGTACATAGGGGGCAGTATTATAGTAGTTATATTCTTGTATATAGGGGGCAGTATTATAGTAGTTATATTCTTGTATATAGGGGCAGTATTATAGTAGCTATATTCTTGTATAAAGGAGCAGTATTATAGTAGTTATATTCTTGTATATAGGGCAGTATTATAGTATTTATATTCTTGTATATAGGAGCAGTATTATAGTAGTTATATTCTTGTACAAAGGGGGCAGTATTATAGTAGTTATATTCTTGTATATAGGGCAGTATTATAGCATTTATATTCTTGTATATAGGAGCAGTATTATAGTAGTTATACTCTTGTACAAAGGGGGCAGTATTATAGTAGTTATATTCTTGTATATAGGGAGCATTATTATAGTAGTTATATTCTTGTATATAGGAGCAGTATTATAGTAGTTACATTCTTGTACATAGGGGGCAGTATTATAGTAGTTATAGTCTTGTATATAGGAGGCAGTATTATAGTAGTTATATTCTTGTATATAGGGGTAGTATTATAGTAGTTATAGTCTTGTATATAGGAGGCAGTATTATAGTAGTTATATTCTTGTATATGGGGGAAGTATTATAGTAGTTATATTCTTGTATATAGGGGGCAGTATTATATTAGTTATAGTCTTGTACATAGGGAGCAGTATTATAGTAGTTATATTCTTGTACATAGGGGACAGTAGTATAGTAGTTATATTATTGTACATAGGGGCAGTATTATAGTAGTTATATTCTTGTATATAGGGGGCAGTATTATAGTAGTTATATTCTTGTATATAGGGGCAGTATTATAGTAGCTATATTCTTGTATAAAGGAGCAGTATTATAGTAGTTATATTCTTGTATATAGGAGCAGTATTATAGTAGTTATATTCTTGTATATAGGGCAGTATTATAGTATTTATATTCTTGTATATAGGAGCAGTATTATAGTAGTTATATTCTTGTACAAAGGGGGCAGTATTATAGTAGTTATATTCTTGTATATAGGGCAGTATTATAGCATTTATATATTCTTGTATATAGGAGCAGTATTATAGTAGTTATACTCTTGTACAAAGGGGGCAGTATTATAGTAGTTATATTCTTGTATATAGGAAGCATTATTATAGTAGTTATATTCTTGTATATAGGAGCAGTATTATAGTAGTTATATTCTTGTATACAGGGGCAGTATTATAGTAGTTATATTCTTGTATATAGGGGGCAGTATTATATTAGTTATATTCTTGTACATAGGGGACAGTAGTATAGTAGTTATATTATTGTACATAGGGGGCAGTATTATAGTAGTTATATTGTTGTACATAGGAGGCAGTATTATAGTAGTTATATTCTTGTATATAGGGGGCAGTATTATAGTAGTTATATTCTTGTATATAGGGGCAGTATTATAGTAGCTATATTCTTGTATAAAGGAGCAGTATTATAGTAGTTATATTCTTGTATATAGGAGCAGTATTATAGTAGTTATATTCTTGTATATAGGGGGCAGTATTATAGTAGTTATATTCTTGTATATAGGGGGCAGTATTAAAGTAGTTATATTCTTGTATATAGGGGGCAGTATTATAGTAGTTATATTTTTGTACATAGGAGGCAGTGTTATAGTAGTTATATTCTTGTATATAGATGGCAGTATTATAGTAGTTATATTCTTATCCATAGGGGCAGTATTATAGTAGTTATATTCTTGTACATAGGAGGCAGTATTATAGTAGTTATATTCTTGTATATAGGGGCAGTATTATAGTAGTTATATTCTTGTACATAGGAGGCAGTATTATAGTAGTTATATTCTTGTACATAGGGGGCAGTATTATAGTAGTTATATTCTTGTACATAGGGGGCAGTATTATAGTAGTTATATTCTTGTATATAGGGGACAGTATTATAGTAGTTATATTATTGTACATAGGGGGCAGTATTAGAGTAGTTATATTCTTGTATATAGGAGGCAGTATTATAGTAGTTATATTCTTGCATATAGGGGGCAGTATTATAGTAGTTATATTCTTGTACATAGGGAGCAGTATTATAGTAGTTATATTCTTGTATATAGGAGGCAGTATTATAGTAGTTATATTCTTGTATATAGGGGCAGTATTATAGTAGTTATATTCTTGTATATAGGGGCAGTATTATAAGATATTCTTGTATATAGGGGGCAGTATTATAGTAGTTATATTCTTGTATATAGGGGCAGTATTATAGTAGTTATATTCTTGTACATAGGAGGCAGTATTATAGTAGTTATATTCTTGTATATAGGGGGCAGTATTATAGTAGTTATATTCTTGTATATAGGGGCAGTATTATAGTAGTTATATTCTTGTACATAGGAGGCAGTGTTATAGTAGCTATATTCTTGTATATAGATGGCAGTATTATAGTAGTTATATTCTTGTATATAGGTGCAGTATTATATTAGTTATATTCTTGTATATAGGGGCAGTATTATATTAGTTATATTCTTGTATATAGGGGCAGTATTAGAGTAGTTATATTCTTGTATATAGGGGGAAGTATTATATTAGTTATATTCTTGTATATAGATGGCAGTATTATAGTAGTTATATTCTTATACCTAGGGGCAGTATTATAGTAGTTATATGCTTGTATATAGGTGCAGTATTATATTAGTTATATTCTTGTATATAGGGGCAGTATTATATTAGTTATATTCTTGTATATAGGGGCAGTATTATAGTAGTTATATTCTTGTATATAGGGGGCAGTATTATAGTAGTTATATTCTTGTATATAGGGGTAGTATTATAGTAGTTATATTCTTGTACATAGGGGGCAGTATTATAGTAGTTCTATTCTTGTACATAGGAGGCAGTATTATAGTAGTTATATTCTTTTACATAGGAGGCAGTGTTATATTCTTGTATATAGATGACAGTATTATAGTAGTTATATTCTTGTATATAGGGAGCAGTATTATAGTAGTTATATTCTTGTACATAGGGGACAGTAGTATAGTAGTTATATTCTTGTATACAGGGGCAGTAGTATAGTAGTTATATTCTTGTACATAGGGGGCAGTATTATAGTAGTTATATTCTTATACATAGGGGCAGTATTATAGTAGTTATATTCTTATACATAGGAGGCAGTATTATAGTAGTTATATTCTTGTATATAGGGGGCAGTATTATAGTAGTTATATTCTAGTATATAGGGGGCAGTATTATAGTAGTTATATTCTTGTATATAGGGGCAGTATTATAGTAGTTATATTCTTGTACATAGGAGGCAGTGTTATAGTAGTTATATTCTTGTACATAGGAGCAGTATTATAGTAGTTATATTCTTGAACATAGGAGCAGTATTATAGTAGTTATATTCTTGTATATAGGGGGCAGTATTATAGTAGTTATATTCTTGTACATTGGGGGCAGTATTATAGTAGTTATATTCTTGTATATAGAGGTAGTATTATAGTAGTTATATTCTTGTACATTGGGGCAGTATTATAGTAGTTATATTCTTGTATATACGGTGCAGTATTATAGTAGTTATATTCTTGTATATAGGCGGCAGTATTATAGTGGTTATATTCTTGTACATAGGGGGCAGTATTATAGTAGTTATATTCTTGTATATAGGTGCAGTATTATATTAGTTATATTCTTGTATATAGGGGCAGTATTATATTAGTTATATTCTTGTATATAGGGGCAGTATTATAGTAGTTATATTCTTGTATATAGGGGCAGTATTATAGTAGTTATATTCTTGTATATAGGGGCAGTATTATATTAGTTATATTCTTGTATATAGGGGCAGTATTATAGTAGTTATATTCTTGTATATAGGGGGCAGTATTATAGTAGTTATATTCTTGTATATAGGGGTAGTATTATAGTAGTTATATTCTTGTACATAGGGGGCAGTATTATAGTAGTTATATTCTTGTACATAGGGGGCAGTATTATAGTAGTTATATTATTGTACATAGGGGGCAGTATTATAGTAGTTATATTCTTGTATATAGGGGACAGTATTATAATAGTTATATTCTTGTACATAGGGGGCAGTATTATAGTAGTTATATTCTTGTATATATGACCAGTGTTATAGTAGTTATATTCTTGTACATAGGGGGCAATATTATAGTAGTTATATTCTTGTACATAGGGGGCAGTATTAGAGTAGTTATATTCTTGTATATAGGAGGCAGTATTATAGTAGTTATATTCTTGCATATAGGGGGCAGTATTATAGTAGTTATATTCTTGTACATAGGGAGCAGTATTATAGTAGTTATATTCTTGTATATAGGAGGCAGTATTATAGTAGTTATATTCTTGTATATAGGGGCAGTATTATAGTAGTTATATTCTTGTATATAGGGGCAGTATTATAAGATATTCTTGTATATAGGGAGCAGTATTATAGTAGTTATATTCTTGTATATAGGGGGCAGTATTATAGTAGTTATAGTCTTGTACATAGGGAGCAGTATTATAGTAGTTATATTCTTGTACATAGGAGGCAGTATTATAGTAGTTATATTCTTGTATATAGGGGGCAGTATTATAGTAGTTATATTCTTGTATATAGGGGCAGTATTATAGTAGTTATATTCTTGTACATAGGAGGCAGTATTATAGTAGTTATATTCTTGTATATAGGGGGCAGTATTATAGTAGTTATATTCTTGTATATAGGGGCAGTATTATAGTAGTTATATTCTTGTACATAGGAGGCAGTGTTATAGTAGCTATATTCTTGTATATAGATGGCAGTATTATAGTAGTTATATTCTTGTATATAGGTGCAGTATTATATTAGTTATATTCTTGTATATAGGGGCAGTATTATATTAGTTATATTCTTGTATATAGGGGCAGTATTATAGTAGTTATATTCTTGTATATAGGGGGCAGTATTATATTAGTTATATTCTTGTATATAGATGGCAGTATTATAGTAGTTATATTCTTATACCTAGGGGCAGTATTATAGTAGTTATATGCTTGTACATAGGAGGCAGTATTATAGTAGTTATATTCTTGTACATAGGAGGCAGTATTATAGTAGTTATATTCTTTTACATAGGAGGCAGTGTTATATTCTTGTATATAGATGACAGTAGTATAGTAGTTATATTCTTGTATATAGGGGGCAGTATTATAGTAGTTATATTCTAGTATATAGGGGGCAGTATTATAGTAGTTATATTCTTGTATATAGGGGCAGTATTATAGTAGTTATATTCTTGTACATAGGAGGCAGTGTTATAGTAGTTATATTCTTGTATATAGATGGCAGTATTATAGTAGTTATATTCTTATACATAGGGGCAGTATTATAGTAGTTATATTCTTGTACATAGGAGGCAGTATTATAGTAGTTATAGTCTTGTATATAGGGGGCAGTATTATAGTAGTTATATTCTTGTACATAGGGGGCAGTATTATAGTAGTTATATTCTTGTACATAGGGGGCAGTATTATAGTAGTTATATTCTTGTATATAGGGGGCAGTATTATAGTAGTTATATTCTTGTACATAGGAGCAGTATTATAGTAGTTATATTCTTGTACATAGGAGCAGTATTATAGTAGTTATATTCTTGAACATAGGAGCAGTATTATAGTAGTTATATTCTTGTATATAGGGGGCAGTATTATAGTAGTTAGATTCTTGTACATTGGGGGCAGTATTATAGTAGTTATATTCTTGTATATAGAGGTAGTATTATAGTAGTTATATTCTTGTACATTGGGGCAGTATTATAGTAGTTATATTCTTGTATATACGGTGCAGTATTATAGTAGTTATATTCTTGTATATAGGCGGCAGTATTATAGTGGTTATATTCTTGTACATAGGGGGCAGTATTATAGTAGTTATATTCTTGTATATAGGTGCAGTATTATATTAGTTATATTCTTGTATATAGGGGCAGTATTATAGTAGTTATATTCTTGTATATAGGGGGCAGTATTATAGTAGTTATATTCTTGTATATAGGTGCAGTATTATATTCGTTATATTCTTGTATATAGGGGCAGTATTATATTAGTTATATTCTTGTATATAGGGGCAGTATTATAGTAGTTATATTCTTGTATATAGGGGGCAGTATTATAGTAGTTATATTCTTGTATATAGGGGTAGTATTATAGTAGTTATATTCTTGTACATAGGGGGCAGTATTATAGTAGTTCTATTCTTGTACATAGGGGGCAGTATTATAGTAGTTATATTCTTGTACATATGAGCAGTATTATAGTAGTTATATCCTTGTATATAGAGGTAGTATTATAGTAGTTATATTCTTGTACATTGGGGCAGTATTATAGTAGTTATATTCTTGTATATACGGAGCAGTATTATAGTAGTTATATTCTTGTATATCTGGTGCAGTAGTATAGTAGTTATATTCTTCTATACAGGGGCAGTAGTATAGTAGTTATATTCTTGTACATAGGGGGCAGTATTATAGTAGTTATATTCTTATACATAGGGGCAGTATTATAGTAGTTATATTCTTGTACATAGGAGGCAGTATTATAGTAGTTATATTCTTGTATATAGGGGGCAGTATTATAGTAGTTATATTCTTGTATATAGGGGCAGTATTATAGTAGTTATATTCTTGTATATAGGGGCAGTATTATAGTAGTTATATTCTTGTACATAGGAGGCAGTGTTATAGTAGTTATATTCTTGTATATAGATGGCAGTATTATAGTAGTTATATTCTTATACATAGGGGCAGTATTATAGTAGTTATATTCTTGTACATAGGAGGCAGTATTATAGTAGTTATAGTCTTGTATATAGGGGGCAGTATTATAGTAGTTATATTCTTGTACATAGGGGGCAGTATTATAGTAGTTATATTCTTGTACATAGGGGGCAGTATTATAGTAGTTATATTCTTGTATATAGGGGGCAGTATTATAGTAGTTATATTCTTGTACATAGGAGCAGTATTATAGTAGTTATATTCTTGTACATAGGAGCAGTATTATAGTAGTTATATTCTTGTATATAGGGGGCAGTATTATAGTAGTTATATTCTTGTACATTGGGTGTAGTATTATAGTAGTTATATTCTTGTATATAGAGGTAGTATTATAGTAGTTATATTCTTGTACATTGGGGCAGTATTATAGTAGTTATATTCTTGTATATACGGTGCAGTATTATAGTAGTTATATTCTTGTATATAGGCGGCAGTATTATAGTGGTTATATTCTTGTATATAGGGGCAGTATTATATTAGTTATATTCTTGTATATAGGGGCAGTATTATAGTAGTTATATTCTTGTATATAGGGGGCAGTATTATAGTAGTTATATTCTTGTATATAGGGGTAGTATTATAGTAGTTATATTCTTGTACATAGGGGGCAGTATTATAGTAGTTCTATTCTTGTACATAGGGGGCAGTATTATAGTAGTTATATTCTTGTACATAGGAGCAGTATTATAGTAGTTATATCCTTGTATATAGAGGTAGTTTTATAGTAGTTATATTCTTGTACATTGGGGCAGTATTATAGTAGTTATATTCTTGTATATACGGAGCAGTATTATAGTAGTTATATTCTTGTATATAGGCGGCAGTATTATAGTGGTTATATTCTTGTACATAGGGAGCAGTATTATAGTAGTTATATTCTTGTACATATGAGCAGTATTATAGTAGTTATATTCTTGTATATAGGTGCAGTATTATATTAGTTATATTCTTGTATATAGGGGCAGTATTATATTAGTTATATTCTTGTATATAGGGGCAGTATTATAGTAGTTATATTCTTGTATATAGGGGGCAGTATTATAGTAGTTATATTCTTGTATATAGGGGGCAGTATTATATTAGTTATATTCTTGTATATAGATGGCAGTATTATAGTAGTTATATTCTTATACATAGGGGCAGTATTATAGTAGTTATATTCTTGTATATAGGAGGCAGTATTATAGTAGTTATATTCTTGTACATAGGAGGCAGTGTTATATTAGTTATATTCTTGTATATAGGAGGCAGTATTATAATAGTTATATTCTTGTATGTAGGGGCAGTATTATAGTAGTTATATAGGAGGTAGTATTATAGTAGTTATATTCTTGTATATAGGGGGCAGTATTATAGCAGTTATATTCTTGTATATAGGAGGCAGTATTATAGTAGTTATATTCTTGTATATAGGAGGCAGTATTATAGTAGTTATATTCTTATACATAGGGGCAGTATTATAGTAGTTATATTCTTGTACATAGGAGCAGTATTATAGTAGTTATATTCTTGTATATAGGGTAGTATTATAGTAGTTATATTCTTGTATATAGGGATCAGTATTATAGTAGTTATATTCTTGTACATAGAAGGCAGTATTATAGTAGTTATATTCTTGTACATAGGGGCAGTATTATAGTAGTTATATTCTTGTATATAGGGGTAGTATTATAGTAGTTATATTCTTGTATATAGGAGCAGTATTATAGTAGTTATATTCTTGTATATAGGAGCAGTATTATAGTAGTTATATTCTTGTATATAGGAGCAGTATTATAGTAGTTATATTCTTGTATATAGGGGGCAGTATTATAGTAGTTATATTCTTGTACATAGGAGGCAGGATTATAGTAGTTATATTATTATCCACAGGAGGAAGTATATTGTATATTATATGCACAGTAATGTGTCAGAGCAGTTCTCTCTTCCCTTACCCCACTCTTTTTGGCAGGTCACACCCAGTGCATTCAATATAGAATAACCTATTTAATAAGACGTTTTCACCATATTACTAAGGACTACATACTGCCCCTTTAATGAATATTACTCATGATGTAATATATGTGGATTAATTTCCTATGGCAGCTCCGGGTCGGTCTCTTCTACACGACTCCTAGAGTTGGTTGTAGATGAATAGGACGGACGTACCTGCAGGAAGATCAGAGCCGCACGTTGTAGCAGACACTCCGCGAAGCAAACCTCTGCATGTGACTCCACTGCAACATCAAAGACACCAGTGTAACCAGTGGGTCAGCTCCTAATACCAGTGTTCACCTCCAATGTCAAGGCGTAAAGATTTCTCCAACAGCTTCTGTTAGGCCCCCTCCACACCCATTTTTGGACCATGCTCCCATTATTAAGTATGGGAGGACGGTCCGTAAAATAAAAAACTAGGACATGTCCTATCTTTTATGGATGCTTTCTACAACCCGGATACCTTCCCGTAAACATACGGGAAGGTGTCTGTTGGCCATAGAAATGAATGGATCAGTATTTTGATTCACAACTACTGTCCATAATTGCAGATCAAAATTACGGTTGTTTCTTAGTAACGGTAACCTAATATCGCTGCTAATGGGACAATTCACATATAGTACAAATCCTTCACTCCGGACCCCAGTACTCTTACTAAAGGCATTACTAAATATATAGTCTGGCACAAAAGTATTAAGTGCAAGAGCGTTGACTCGGAATCAGGGATCCTTTTAGGACCTGGGAACCCCAGAGAGCACCAGGGTAAGTCTTTAACCCTTTCAGGACACAGCCTGTTTTGGCCTTGTGGACGCAGCCGATTTTTTCAAATCTGACATGTGACACTTTATGTGGTAATAACTTGACAATGCTTTTACCTATCCAAGCAATTTGGAGACTGTTTTCTCGTGACACATTGGACTTTATGTTAGTTGAAAAATTTGATCAATAAATTCAGTGTTTGTAAAAAACACCAAACTTTAGAGAAAATTTGCAAAAATTAGCATTTTTCTAAATTTAAATGGATCTGCTTGTAAAACAGATAGTAATACCACACAAAATAGTTACTAGTTAACATCCCCCATATGTCTACTTTATGTTTGCATCATTTTTTGAACATCCTTTTATTTTTCTAGGACATTGCAAGGCTTATAAGTTTAGCAGCAATTTCTCACATTTTCAAGAAAATTTCCAAAACCTATTTTTACAGGGGCCAGTTCACTTCTGAAGTGGCTTTGAGGGCCTTATATATTAGAAAGTCCCCATAAACCACCCCAATTTAAAAACTGCACCCCTCAAAGCTTTCAAAACAGCATTTAGAAAGTTTATTAACCCTTTAGGTGTTTCACAGGAATTAAAGCAAAGTAGAGAGGAAATGTAACTCATGTGGTCCTAGTGTGGTAATAGACGGAAACACCGGCCTCAGAAGCAGCGGAGCACCTAGTGGATTTTGGGGCCTTCTTTTTATTAGAATATATTTTAGGCACCATGTCAAGTTTGAAGAGGTCTTGTGGTGTCAAAACAGTGGAAACCCCCCAAAAATACACCATTTGACAAACTACACCCCTCAAGGAATTCATCAAGGGGTATAGTGAGCATTTTAACCCCACAGATTTTTTGCTGAATTCAGTGGAATTATAAATTTTTACAAGGAATAAAGAAGAAAAAGCGCCCCAAGGTTTGTGAAGCAATTTCTCCCCATTACGGCAATACGTGGTAATAAACGGCTGTTTGGACCCACGGCAGGGCTCAGAAGCGAAGGAGCGCTATTTGGCTTTTGGAGCTCAAGTTTGCTGGATTGGGTTTCGGGTGTCATGTCGCATTTGCAAAGCCACTGCGGGACCAAATCAGTGATGCCATTTGTGAAACTAAAGCCCTAAAAAAAAAAATTGTCTAGGGGTATACTGAGCAATTTGATCCCACAGGTTTTTTGCTAAATCTAGTGTAATTAGCTTGTGAAAACTTCTATTGTTTTTTATTCTTTTTTTTTTACGGCGTTCACCGTGCGCTATAAATTACATTTCTTTTATTCTGTGGGTTGATGCGATTACGGCGATACCATATGTACATAGGTTTTTTTATGTTTTACGGTGTTTGTACAATAAAATCACGGTTTTAAAAAACAATTATTTCGTTTTTGTGTCGCCATATTCTAAGAGCCACAACTTGTTTATTTTTCTATCAGGAAAGCTGTGTGAGGGCTTGTTTTTTGTGGAACAAACTGTAGTTTTTATTGGTATAATTTTTGGGTACATTTTTGATCCCCATTTAGTACATTTTTTGGGAGCTGAAGTGACTAAAAATAGCGATTCTGGGATCGTTTTTTAATTATTTTTTTTTATGTTGGTCACCGTGAAGAATAAATTACATTATATTTTTATAGTTCAGGCCGTTACGGATGCGGCGATACCAATTATGCATAGTTTATTTTATTTTTTCTAATAATAAAGGACTTTATAAGGGAAAAAGGGCGACTTTTAATTTTATTGTTTTGAACTTTTTTATATTTGTACATTTTTTGTAACTTTTTTTTTTTTTAGTGACTTGAAGATCAAATTGTTGGATTGTTGTTATAATACCCGGTATTATACCTGTCAGTGTGACACTGACAAGGGGCATTTTAGGCCCTCCTGTGGCAGGACCTAATCACCTTCCATAGATGGCAGACCGGAGGCCTTTGTTAGGCCTCCAGTTGCCATCGCAACCATCGGCCCCCTGCAATCGCACCGCGTGGTGCCGATGTTGTTATAACAACTTAAATGCAGTGGTCGCTATTGACCGCTGCATTTAAGGGGTTAATCAGCGGGGATCACCGCTGTGATCCAACCAGATGTTTTCCCCCAGTACTAATGCTGCAGCCCGTACTGGGAGATGCCGGGCTGCGGGGACCGCTTGTGCGCTCTTTTAGGAGCACACGTAGATTAACGGGCTGCAGGCACAAGGACCAGTGCTAAAGCCCGTTAATCTACGTGGGGTGGTCGGGAAGGGGTTAAAGGGGTTTTCCAGTATTTTGTAAATGAAGCTTAATCATGGCCAAATGAAAAGTGCTGCAACTTTCTAATAGATTTTGTTTCAATTCTTCACCATATTTAAGATCTCTCTTTTTTATTAGTGAAAAGAAATATTCTTGTTTCCATCAAGAAGATGAAAACCTGTACAGACCAAATACTTTTCACAGCTGAGAATTTGCTACAATTGTATCCTATCTAAACGATCCTCTGTTGTAGGTAATAAAGTACAATTTTCACCTTCAGTAAACGTTTCAACTCCGGATTTATTAATGAGGGAAGTTTTTTTCCGGAACCTAAATAAAACATAACACATGACGTTCATACCACGATATCAGAGAGATTCTAAGTATTAACATAATTGTCGACTACACAATATTGTGACTTTACTAGCCTTGTAGTCACACAAAAAAGTGTTTTTCTATTTTACATGTGGTCATATAACTTCTTTTAAACAGTCCAGATGCCAAATAAAGCATTTCTGGTAATTAAAGTATATTAGTAATATGTTATTTACGTGATTTACTATCCATATCTGCAAAGAAACCCTTAAGTGGATTTGCCCTTTAAATCTGCAAATTTTACCTTTGGCATATTTCTTGTGCCTGCTTCATCACCTGCCCAGCATTGATGATGTCATCATGTTCAAATGTCATCATAGCCTGCATCTCCAGGATAGTGCCAAAAACAAGACTGTGGTACATACTGTCTTTAGCCCTGTGATCAAGGGAAAAGGAAACAAAATTACATGATAAATTTAGTACACGAGGGGACCTTTAGGACCCCGGGATGTCTGTCACCTTGGTTGTAGAAGTCCCAGGCTTTCATCGAAGCGGTTGTTCAGAAACAGATTCAGAGCATCCATACAATCGCTGAGATCCCGGGACAGGTCCAGACTAGACCTGCAAACACAAATCACCTTCCTAAGACTTTCCTTAAAAGGGAACTCCACTTACTAATAAAAATTTATTTTATAGAGAAATACCTAAAATCTCTTACTGCACAAAAATTATATTTATATGGGATATACACAAATTAAACCAAAATAAATATTATTAGAGCCTCCACTGAGCCTTGGAAGAACCAAAGGCAATACCGGGGGCGGGGCTTAGTGTGACAACTGTCACTTGAACTATTTGTGAGCCTACAAGCAAACTATGCGGTGGATAAACCTCAACGAACACGCCTACCAGATCCTTACCATCTACGGGGACATCATGCCGATCAATATATAACTTCCAATGAAGCTATGTCATATAAAAGGTAAGTATATAATTTGTGTTATTTTACCTTATAATTAAATAACTTATAAAAATAGTGTGGGGATGAAAAAAAAAAAAAGTTTAGGAAAAAAGATAATATCCTATTCCCTGTACAGAACTCTAAATGGTATAAAAATGTTTATCTTAATGTTTCCACCCCTCTACATCCCTGGACATAATAGAACTGCGAAGGGTGCCACCCTGCAGAATGTTTACTGTTGGTGGAGTATGAGAAACATTCATAATCATTAATGTAGAGTCATTAAATCAGCAATACAATACAGACTGAAAAACTGACCGAATTAAGATATCATATTACTGTGGTAAAGAGTGTTATAGGAAGCAACAGGGTAATAAGAGGATCAGGAGCCGGGTTACTGTAATAAGATGTTACTGGGTAATAAGAGGCTCAGGAGCCGGGTTACTGTAATAAGATGTTACTGGGGTAATAAGAGGATCAGGAGCCGGGTTACTGTAATAAGATGTTACAGGGGTAATAAGAGGATCAGGAGCCGGGTTACTGTAATAAGATGTTACAGGGTAATAAGAGGATCAGGAGCCGGGTTACTGTAATAAGATGTTACAGGGTAATAAGAGGATCAGGAGCCGGGTTACTGTAATAAGATGTTACAGGGGTAATAAGAGGATCAGGAGCCGGGTTACTGTAATAAGATGTTACTGGGGTAATAAGAGGATCAGGAGCCGGGTTACTGTAATAAGATGTTACAGGGTAATAAGAGGATCAGGAGCCGGGTTACTGTAATAAGATGTTACAGGGGAAATAAGAGGATCAGGAGCCGGGTTACTGTAATAAGATGTTACAGGGTAATAAGAGGATCAGGAGCCGGGTTACTGTAATAAGATGTTACAGGGTAATAAGAGGCTCAGGAGCCGGGTTACTGTAATAAGATGTTACAGGGTAATAAGAGGATCAGGAGCCGGGTTACTGTAATAAGATGTTACAGGGGTAATAAGAGGATCAGGAGCCGGGTTACTGTAATAAGATGTTACAGGGTAATAAGAGGATCAGGAGCCGGGTTACTGTAATAAGATGTTACAGGGTAATAAGAGGATCAGGAGCCGGGTTACTGTAATAAGAGGTTACAGGGTAATAAGAGGATCAGGAGCCAGGTTACTGTAATAAGAGGTTACAGGGTAATAAGAGGATCAGGAGCCGGGTTACTATAATAAGATGTTACAGGGGTAATAAGAGGATCAGGAGCCGGGTTACTGTAATAAGATGTTACAGGGTAATAAGAGGATCAGGAGCCGGGTTACTGTAATAAGATGTTACAGGGGTAATAAGAGGATCAGGAGCCGGGTTACTGTAATAAGATGTTACTGGGTAATAAGTGGCTCAGGAGCCGGGTTACTGTAATAAGATGTTACAGGGTAATAAGAGGATCAGGAGCCGGGTTACTGTAATAAGATGTTACAGGGGTAATAAGAGGCTCAGGAGCCGGGTTACTGTAATAAGATGTTACAGGGTAATAAGAGGATCAGGAGCCGGGTTACTGTAATAAGATGTTACAGGGTAATAAGAGGATCAGGAGCCGGGTTACTGTAATAAGATGTTACTGGGTAATAAGAGGCTCAGGAGCCGGGTTACTGTAATAAGATGTTACAGGGTAATAAGAGGATCAGGAGCCGGGTTACTGTAATAAGATGTTACAGGGTAATAAGAGGATCAGGAGCCGGGTTACTGTAATAAGATGTTACAGGGTAATAAGAGGATCAGGAGCCGGGTTACTGTAATAAGATGTTACAGGGTAATAAGAGGCTCAGGAGCCGGGTTACCGTAATAAGATGTTACAGGGTAATAAGAGGATCAGGAGCCGGGTTACCGTAATAAGATGTTACAGGGGTAATAAGAGGATCAGGAGCCGGGTTACCGTAATAAGATGTTACAGGGGTAATAAGAGGATCAGGAGCCGGGTTACTGTAATAAGATGTTACAGGGTAATAAGAGGATCAGGAGCCGGGTTACTGTAATAAGATGTTACAGGGTAATAAGAGGATCAGGAGCCGGGTTACTGTAATAAGAGGTTACAGGGTAATAAGAGGATCAGGAGCCGGGTTACTGTAATAAGATGTTACAGGGGTAATAAGAGGATCAGGAGCCGGGTTACTGTAATAAGATGTTACAGGGTAATAAGAGGATCAGGAGCCGGGTTACTGTAATAAGATGTTACTGGGTAATAAGAGGCTCAGGAGCCGGGTTACTGTAATAAGATGTTACAGGGTAATAAGAGGATCAGGAGCCGGGTTACTGTAATAAGATGTTACAGGGTAATAAGAGGATCAGGAGCCGGGTTACTGTAATAAGATGTTACTGGGTAATAAGAGGCTCAGGAGCCGGGTTACTGTAATAAGATGTTACAGGGTAATAAGAGGATCAGGAGCCGGGTTACTGTAATAAGATGTTACTGGGTAATAAGAGGCTCAGGAGCCGGGTTACTGTAATAAGATGTTACAGGGCAATAAGAGGATCAGGAGCCGGGTTACTGTAATAAGATGTTACAGGGTAATAAGAGGATCAGGAGCCGGGTTATTGTAATAAGATGTTACAGGGTAATAAGAGGCTCAGGAGCCGGGTTACTGTAATAAGATGTTACAGGGTAATAAGAGGATCAGGGGCCGGGTTACTCTAATAAGATGTTACAGGGTAATAACAGGCTCAGGATCCGGGTTACTGTAATAAGATGTTACAGGGTAATAAGAGAATCAGGAGCCGGGTTACTCTAATAAGATGTTACAGGGTAATAACAGGCTCAGGATCCGGGTTACTATAATAAGATGTTACAGGGTAATAAGAGAATCAGGAGCCGGGTTACTGTAATAAGATGTTACAGGGGTAATAAGAGGCTCAGGAGCCGGGTTACTGTAATAAGATGTTACAGGGTAATAAGAGGATCAGGAGCCGGGTTACTGTAATAAGATGTTACAGGGTAATAAGAGGATCAGGAGCCGGGTTACTGTAATAAGATGTTACAGGGTAATAAGAGGATCAGGAGCCGGGTTACTGTAATAAGATGTTACAGGGGTAATAAGAGGCTCAGGAGCCGGGTTACTGTAATAAGATGTTACAGGGTAATAAGAGGATCAGGAGCCGGGTTACTGTAATAAGATGTTACAGGGTAATAAGAGGATCAGGAGCCGGGTTACTGTAATAAGATGTTCAGGAGCCGGGTTACTGTAATAAGATGTTACAGGGTAATAAGAGGATCAGGAGCCGGGTTACTGTAATAAGATGTTACAGGGTAATAAGAGGATCAGGAGCCGGGTTACTGTAATAAGATGTTACAGGGTAATAAGAGGATCAGGAGCCGGGTTACTGTAATAAGATGTTACAGGGTAATAAGAGGATCAGGAGCCGGGTTACTGTAATAAGATGCTACAGGGTAATAAGAGGATCAGGAGCCAGGTTACTGTAATAAGATGTTACAGGGTAATAAGAGGATCAGGAGCCGGGTTACTGTAATAAGAGGATCAGGAGCCGGGTTACTGTAATAAGATGTTACAGGGTAATAAGAGGATCAGGAGCGGGGTTACTGTAATAAGATGTTACAGGGTAATAAGAGGATCAGGAGCCGGGTTACTGTAATAAGATGTTACAGGGTAATAAGAGGATCAGGAGCCGGGTTACTGTAATAAGATGTTACAGGGTAATAAGAGGATCAGGAGCCGGGTTACTGTAATAAGATGTTACAGGGTAATAAGAAGATCAGGAGCCGGGTTACTGTAATAAGATGTTACAGGGTAATAAGGGGATCAGGAGCCGGGTTACTGTAATAAGATGTTACAGGGTAATAAGAGGATCAGGGGCCGGGTTACTGTAATAAGATGTTACAGGGTAATAAGAGGATTAGGAGTCGGGTTACTGTAATAAGATGTTACAGAGGTAATAAGAGGATGAGGAGCCGGGTTACTGTAATAAGATGTTACAGGGGTAATAAGAGGATCAGGAGCCGGGTTACTGTAATAAGATGTTACAGGGTAATAAGAGGATCAGGAGCCGGGTTACTGTAATAAGAGGATCAGGAGCCGGGTTACTGTAATAAGATGTTACAGGGTAATAAGAGGATCAGGAGCCGGGTTACTGTAATAAGATGTTACAGGGTAATAAGAGGATCAGGAGCCGGGTTACTGTAATAAGATGTTACAGGGTAATAAGAGGATCAGGAGCCGGGTTACTGTAATAAGATGTTACAGGGTAATAAGAAGATCAGGAGCCAGGTTACTGTAATAAGATGTTACAGGGTAATAAGGGGATCAGGAGCCGGGTTACTGTAATAAGATGTTACAGGGTAATAAGAGGATCAGGAGCCGGGTTACTGTAATAAGATGTTACAGGGGTAATAAGAGGATCAGGAGCCGGGTTACTGTAATAAGATGTTACAGGGTAATAAGAGGATTAGGAGTCGGGTTACTGTAATAAGATGTTACAGAGGTAATAAGAGGATGAGGAGCCGGGTTACTGTAATAAGATGTTACAGGGGTAATAAGAGGATCAGGAGCCGGGTTACTGTAATAAGAGGTTACACGGTAATAAGAGGATCAGGAGCCGGGTTACTATAATAAGATGTTACAGGGGTAATAAGAGGATCAGGAGCCGGGTTACTGTAATAAGATGTTACAGGGTAATAAGAGGATCAGGAGCCGGGTTACTGTAATAAGATGTTACAGGGTAATAAGATGATCAGGAGCCGGGTTACTGTAATAAGATGTTACAGGGTAATAAGAGGATCAGGAGCCGGGTTACTGTAATAAGATGTTACAGGGTAATAAGAGGATCAGGAGCCGGGTTACTGTAATAAGATGTTACAGGGTAATAAGAGGATCAGGAGCCGGGTTACTGTAATAAGATGTTACAGGGTAATAACAGGCTCAGGATCCGGGTTACTGTAATAAGATGTTACAGGGTAATAAGAGGATCAGGAGCCGGGTTACTGTAATAAGATGTTACAGGGTAATAAGAGGATCAGGAGCCGGGTTACTGTAATAAGATGTTACAGGGTAATAAGAGGATCAGGAGCCGGGTTACTGTAATAAGATGTTACAGGGTAATAAGAGGATCAGGAGCCGGGTTACTGTAATAAGATGTTACAGGGGTAATAAGAGGATCAGGAGCCGGGTTACTGTAATAAGATGTTACAGGGTAATAAGAGGATCAGGAGCCGGGTTACTGTAATAAGATGTTACTGGGTAATAAGAGGCTCAGGAGCCGGGTTACTGTAATAAGATGTTACAGGGTAATAAGAGGATCAGGAGCCGGGTTACTGTAATAAGATGTTACAGGGTAATAAGAAGATCAGGAGCCGGGTTACTGTAATAAGATGTTACAGGGTAATAAGAGGATCAGGAGCCGGGTTACTGTAATAAGATGTTACATGGTAATAAGAGGATCAGGAGCCGGGTTACTGTAATAAGATGTTACATGGTAATAAGAGGATCAGGAGCCGGGTTAATCTAATAAGATGTTACAGGGTAATAAGAGGATCAGGAGCCGGGTTACTGTAATAAGATGTTACAGGGGTAATAATAGGCTCAGGAGCCGGGTTACTGTAATAAGATGTTACAGGGTAATAAGAGGATCAGGAGCCGGGTTACTGTAATAAGATGTTCAGGAGCCGGGTTACTGTAATAAGATGTTACAGGGTAATAAGAGGATCAGGAGCCGGGTTACTGTAATAAGATGTTACAGGGTAATAAGAGGATCAGGAGCCGGGTTACTGTAATAAGATGTTACAGGGTAATAAGAGGATCAGGAGCCGGGTTACTGTAATAAGATGTTACAGGGTAATAAGAGGATCAGGAGCCGGGTTACTGTAATAAGAGGATCAGGAGCCGGGTTACTGTAATAAGATGTTACAGGGTAATAAGAGGATCAGGAGCCGGGTTACTGTAATAAGATGTTACAGGGTAATAAGAGGATCAGGAGCCGGGTTACTGTAATAAGATGTTACAGGGTAATAAGAGGATCAGGAGCCGGGTTACTGTAATAAGATGTTACAGGGTAATAAGAGGATCAGGAGCCGGGTTACTGTAATAAGATGTTACAGGGTAATAAGAAGATCAGGAGCCGGGTTACTGTAATAAGATGTTACAGGGTAATAAGAGGATCAGGAGCCGGGTTACTGTAATAAGATGTTACAGGGTAATAAGAAGATCAGGAGCCAGGTTACTGTAATAAGATGTTACAGGGTAATAAGAGGATCAGGAGCCGGGTTACTGTAATAAGATGTTACAGGGTAATAAGAGGATCAGGGGCCGGGTTACTGTAATAAGATGTTACAGGGTAATAAGAGGATCAGGAGCCGGGTTACTGTAATAAGATGTTACAGGGTAATAAGAGGATCAGGAGTCGGGTTACTGTAATAAGATGTTACAGGGTAATAAGAGGATGAGGAGCCGGGTTACTGTAATAAGATGTTACAGGGGTAATAAGAGGATGAGGAGCCGGGTTACTGTAATAAGATGTTACAGGGTAATAAGAGGATCAGGAGCCGGGTTACTGTAATAAGATGTTACAGGGGTAATAAGAGGATCAGGAGCCGGGTTACTGTAATAAGAGGTTACACGGTAATAAGAGGATCAGGAGCCGGGTTACTATAATAAGATGTTACAGGGGTAATAAGAGGATCAGGAGCCGGGTTACTGTAATAAGATGTTACAGGGTAATAAGAGGATCAGGAGCCGGGTTACTGTAATAAGATGTTACAGGGTAATAAGATGATCAGGAGCCGGGTTACTGTAATAAGATGTTACTGGGTAATAAGAGGATCAGGAGCCGGGTTACTGTAATAAGATGTTACAGGGGTAATAAGAGGCTCAGGAGCCGGGTTACTGTAATAAGATGTTACAGGGTAATAAGAGGATCAGGAGCCGGGTTACTGTAATAAGATGTTACAGTGTAATAAGAGGCTCAGGAGCCGGGTTACTGTAATAAGATGTTCAGGAGCCGGGTTACTGTAATAAGATGTTACAGGGTAATAAGAGGATCAGGAGCCGGGTTACTGTAATAAGATGTTACAGGGTAATAAGAGGATCAGGAGCCGGGTTACTGTAATAAGATGTTACAGGGTAATAAGAGGATCAGGAGCCGGGTTACTGTAATAAGATGTTACAGGGTAATAAGAGGATCAGGAGCCGGGTTACTGTAATAAGATGTTACAGGGTAATAAGAGGATCAGGAGCCGGGTTACTGTAATAAGAGGATCAGGAGCCGGGTTACTGTAATAAGATGTTACAGGGTAATAAGAGGATCAGGAGCCGGGTTACTGTAATAAGATGTTACAGGGTAATAAGAGGAACAGGAGCCGGGTTACTGTAATAAGATGTTACAGGGTAATAAGAGGATCAGGAGCCGGGTTACTGTAATAAGATGTTACAGGGTAATAAGAGGATCAGGAGCCGGGTTACTGTAATAAGATGTTACAGGGTAATAAGAAGATCAGGAGCCGGGTTACTGTAATAAGATGTTACAGGGTAATAAGAGGATCAGGAGCCGGGTTACTGTAATAAGATGTTACAGGGTAATAAGAAGATCAGGAGCCAGGTTACTGTAATAAGATGTTACAGGGTAATAAGAGGATCAGGAGCCGGGTTACTGTAATAAGATGTTACAGGGTAATAAGAGGATCAGGGGCCGGGTTACTGTAATAAGATGTTACAGGGTAATAAGAGGATCAGGAGCCGGGTTACTGTAATAAGATGTTACAGGGTAATAAGAGGATCAGGAGTCGGGTTACTGTAATAAGATGTTACAGGGTAATAAGAGGATGAGGAGCCGGGTTACTGTAATAAGATGTTACAGGGGTAATAAGAGGATCAGGAGCCGGGTTACTGTAATAAGATGTTACAGGGTAATAAGAGGATCAGGAGCCGGGTTACTGTAATAAGATGTTACAGGGGTAATAAGAGGATCAGGAGACGGGTTACTGTAATAAGAGGTTACACGGTAATAAGAGGATCAGGAGCCGGGTTACTATAATAAGATGTTACAGGGGTAATAAGAGGATCAGGAGCCGGGTTACTGTAATAAGATGTTACAGGGTAATAAGAGGATCAGGAGCCGGGTTACTGTAATAAGATGTTACAGGGTAATAAGATGATCAGGAGCCGGGTTACTGTAATAAGATGTTACTGGGTAATAAGAGGATCAGGAGCCGGGTTACTGTAATAAGATGTTACAGGGGTAATAAGAGGCTCAGGAGCCGGGTTACTGTAATAAGATGTTACAGGGTAATAAGAGGATCAGGAGCCGGGTTACTGTAATAAGATGTTACAGGGTAATTAGAGGATCAGGAGCCGGGTTACTGTAATAAGATGTTACAGGGTAATAAGAGGATCAGGAGCCGGGTTACTGTAATAAGATGTTACAGGGTAATAAGATGATCAGGAGCCGGGTTACTGTAATAAGATGTTACTGGGTAATAAGAGGATCAGGAGCCGGGTTACTGTAATAAGATGTTACAGGGGTAATAAGAGGCTCAGGAGCCGGGTTACTGTAATAAGATGTTACAGGGTAATAAGAGGATCAGGAGCCGGGTTACTGTAATAAGATGTTACAGGGTAATTAGAGGATCAGGAGCCGGGTTACTGTAATAAGATGTTACTGGGTAATAAGAGGATCAGGAGCCGGGTTACTGTAATAAGATGTTACAGGGGTAATAAGAGGATCAGGAGCCGGGTTACTGTAATAAGATGTTACAGGGTAATAAGAGGATTAGGAGTCGGGTTACTGTAATAAGATGTTACAGAGGTAATAAGAGGATGAGGAGCCGGGTTACTGTAATAAGATGTTACAGGGTAATAAGAGGATCAGGAGCCGGGTTACTGTAATAAGAGGTTACACGGTAATAAGAGGATCAGGAGCCGGGTTACTATAATAAGATGTTACAGGGGTAATAAGAGGATCAGGAGCCGGGTTACTGTAATAAGATGTTACAGGGTAATAAGAGGATCAGGAGCCGGGTTACTGTAATAAGATGTTACAGGGTAATAAGAGGATCAGGAGCCGGGTTACTGTAATAAGATGTTACAGGGTAATAAGAGGATCAGGAGCCGGGTTACTGTAATAAGATGTTACAGGGTAATAAGAGGATCAGGAGCCGGGTTACTGTAATAAGAGGCTCAGGAGCCGGGTTACTGTAATAAGATGTTACAGGGTAATAAGAGGATCAGGAGCCGGGATACTGTAATAAGATGTTACAGGGTAATAAGAGGATCAGGGGCCGGGTTACTGTTATAAGATGTTACAGGGTAATAAGAGGATCAGGAGCCGGGTTACTGTAATAAGATGTTACAGGGTAATAAGAGGATCAGGAGCCGGGTTACTGTAATAAGATGTTACAGGGTAATAACAGGCTCAGGATCCGGGTTACTGTAATAAGATGTTACAGGGTAATAAGAGGATCAGGAGCCGGGTTACTGTAATAAGATGTTACAGGGTAATAAGAGGATCAGGAGCCGGGTTACTGTAATAAGATGTTACAGGGTAATAAGAGGATCAGGAGCCGGGTTACTGTAATAAGATGTTACAGGGTAATAACAGGCTCAGGATCCGGGTTACTATAATAAGATGTTACAGGGTAATAAGAGGATCAGGAGCCGGGTTACTGTAATAAGATGTTCAGGAGCCGGGTTACTGTAATAAGATGTTACAGGGTAATAAGAGGATCAGGAGCCGGGTTACTGTAATAAGATGTTACAGGGTCATAAGAGGATCAGGAGCCGGGTTACTGTAATAAGATGTTACAGGGTAATAAGAGGATCAGGAGCCGGGTTACTGTAATAAGATGTTACAGGGTAATAAGAGGATCAGGAGCCGGGTTACTGTAATAAGAGGATCAGGAGCCGGGTTACTGTAATAAGATGTTACAGGGTAATAAGAGGATCAGGAGCCGGGTTACTGTAATAAGATGTTACAGGGTAATAAGAGGATCAGGAGCCGGGTTACTGTAATAAGATGTTACAGGGTAATAAGAGGATCAGGAGCCGGGTTACTGTAATAAGATGTTACAGGGTAATAAGAGGATCAGGAGCCGGGTTACTGTAATAAGATGTTACAGGGTAATAAGAGGATCAGGAGCCGGGTTACTGTAATAAGATGTTACAGGGTAATAAGAAGATCAGGAGCCGGGTTACTGTAATAAGATGTTACAGGGTAATAAGAGGATCAGGAGCCGGGTTACTGTAATAAGATGTTACAGGGTAATAAGAGGATCAGGAGCCGGGTTACTGTAATAAGATGTTACAGGGTAATAAGAGGATCAGGAGCCGGGTTACTGTAATAAGAGGATCAGGAGCCGGGTTACTGTAATAAGATGTTACAGGGTAATAAGAGGATCAGGAGCCGGGTTACTGTAATAAGATATTACAGGGTAATAAGAGGATGAGGAGCCGGGTTACTGTAATAAGATGTTACAGGGGTAATAAGAGGATCAGGAGCCGGGTTACTGTAATAAGATGTTACAGGGTAATAAGAGGATCAGGAGCCGGGTTACTGTAATAAGATGTTACAGGGGTAATAAGAGGATCAGGAGCCGGGTTACTGTAATAAGGTGTTACAGGGTAATAAGAGGATCAGGAGCCGGGTTACTGTAATAAGATGTTACAGGGTAATAAGATGATCAGGAGCCGGGTTACTGTAATAAGATGTTACTGGGTAATAAGAGGATCAGGAGCCGGGTTACTGTAATAAGATGTTACAGGGGTAATAAGAGGCTCAGGAGCCGGGTTACTGTAATAAGATGTTACAGGGTAATAAGAGGATCAGGAGCCGGGTTACTGTAATAAGATGTTACTGGGTAATAAGAGGCTCAGGAGCCGGGTTACTGTAATAAGATGTTACTGGGTAATAAGAGGCTCAGGAGCCGGGTTACTGTAATAAGAGGTTACAGGGTAATAAGAGGATCAGGAGCCGGGTTACTGTAATAAGATGTTACAGGGTAATAAGAGGATCAGGAGCCGGGTTACTGTAATAAGATGTTACAGGGTAATAAGAGGATCAGGAGCCGGGTAACCGTAATAAGATGTTACAGGGTAATAAGAGGATCAGGAGCCGGGTTACTGTAATAAGATGTTACAGGGTAATAAGAGGATCAGGAGCCGGGTTACTGTAATAAGATGTTACAGGGGTAATAAGAGGATCAGGAGCCGGGTTACTGTAATAAGATGTTACAGGGTAATAAGAGGATCAGGAGCCGGGTTACTGTAATAAGATGTTACAGGGTAATAAGAACATCAGGAGCCGGGTTACTGTAATAAGATGTTACAGGGTAATAAGAGGATCAGGAGCCGGGTTACTGTAATAAGATGTTACAGGGTAATAAGAACATCAGGAGCCGGGTTACTGTAATAAGATGTTACAGGGTAATAAGAGGATCAGGGGCCAGGTCACTGTAATAAGATGTTACAGGGTAATAAGAGGATCAGGAGCCGGGTTACTGTAATAAGATGTTACAGGGTAATAAGAGGATCAGGAGCCGGGTTACTGTAATAAGATGTTACAGGGTAATAAGAGGATCAGGAGCCGGGTTACTGTAATAAGATGTTACTGGGTAATAAGAAGATCAGGAGCCGGGTTACTGTAATAAGATGTTACAGGGTAATAAGAGGATCAGGAGCCGGGTTACTGTAATAAGATGTTACAGGGTAATAAGAGGATCAGGAGCCAGGTTACTGTAATAAGATGTTACAGGGGTAATAAGAGGATCAGGAGCCGGGTTACTGTAATAAGATGTTACAGGGGTAATAAGAGGATCAGGAGCCGGGTTACTGTAATAAGATGTTACATGGTAATAAGAGGATCAGGAGCCGGGTTACTGTAATAAGATGTTACAGGGTAATAAGAGGATCAGGAGCCGGGTTACTGTAATAAGATGTTACAGGAGGCTCAGGAGCCGGGTTACTGTAATAAGATGTTACAGGGGTAATAAGAGGATCTGGAGCCGGGTTACTGTAATAAGATGTTACATGGTAATAAGAGGATCAGGAGCCGGGTTACTGTAATAAGATGTTACAGGGTAATAAGAGGATCAGGAGCCGGGTTACTGTAATAAGATGTTACAGGGTAATAAGAGGATGAGGAGCGGGGTTACTGTAATAAGATGTTACAGGGTAATAAGAAGATCAGGAGCCGGGTTACTGTAATAAGATGTTACAGGGTAATAAGAGGCTCAGGAGCCGGGTTACTGTAGTAAGATGTTACAGGGGTAATAAGAGGATCAGGAGCCGGGTTACTGTAATAAGATGCTACAGGGGTAATAAGAGGATCAGGAGCCGGGTTACTGTAATAAGAGGATCAGGAGCCGGGTTACTGTAATAAGATGTTACAGGGTAATAAGAGGATCAGGAGCCGGGTTACTGTAATAAGATGTTACAGGGGTAATAAGAGGATCAGGAGCCGGGTTACTGTAATAAGATGTTACAGGGGTAATAAGAGGATCAGGAGCCGGGTTACTGTAATAAGATGTTACAGGGTAATAAGAGGATCAGGAGCCGGGTTACTGTAATAAGATGTTATAAGTGGCTCAGGAGCCGGGTTACTGTAATAAGATGTTACAGGGTAATAAGAGGATCAGGAGCCGGGTTACTGTAATAAGATGTTACATGGGTAATAAGAGGATCAGGAGCCGGGTTACTGTAATAAGATGTTACAGGGTAATAAGAGGCTCAGGAGCCGGGTTACTGTAATAAGATGTTACAGGGTAATAAGAGGATCAGGAGCCGGGTTACTGTAATAAGATGTTACAGGGTAATAAGAGGATCAGGAGTCGGGTTACTGTAATAAGATGTTACAGGGTAATAAGAGGATCAGGTGTCGGGTTACTGTAATAAGGTGTTACAGGGGTAATAAGAGGATCAGGAGCCGGGTTACTGTAATAAGATGTTACAGGGTAATAAGAGGATCAGGAGCCGGGTGACTGTAATAAGATGTTACAGGGTAATAAGAGGATCAGGAGCCGGGTTACTGTAATAAGATGTTACAGGTATAATAAGAGGATCAGGAGCCGGGTTACTGTAATAAGATGTTACAGGGGCAATAAGAGGATCAGGAGCCGGGTTACTGTAATAAGATGTTACAGGGTAATAAGAAGATCAGGAGCCGGGTTACTGTAATAAGATGTTACAGGGTAATAAGAGGATCAGGAGTCGGGTTACTGTAATAAGATGTTACAGGGTAATAAGAGGATCAGGAGCCGGGTTACTGTAATAAGATGTTACAGAGGTAATAAGAGGCTCAGGAGCCGGGTTACTGTAATAAGATGTTACAGGGGTAATAAGAGGATGAGGAGCCGGGTTACTGTAATAAGATGTTACATGGTAATAAGAGGATCAGGGGCCGGGTTACTGTAATAAGATGTTACAGGGTAATAAGAGGATCAGGAGCCGAGTTACTATAATAAGATGTTACAGGTTAATAAGAGGATCAGGAGCCGGGTTACTGTAATAAGATGTTACAGGGTAATAAGAGGATCAGGAGCCGAGTTACTGTAATAAGATGTTACAGGGTAATAAGAGGATCAGGAGCCGGGTTACTGTAATAAGATGTTACAGGGTAATAAGAGGATCAGGAGCCGGGTTACTGTAATAAGATGTTACATGGTAATAAGAGGCTCAGGAGCCGGGTTACTGTAATAAGAGGATCAGGAGCCGGGTTACTGTAATAAGATGTTACATGGTAATAAGAGGATCAGTAGCCGGGTTACTGTAATAAGATGTTACAGGGTAATAAGAGGCTCAGGAGCCGGGTTACTGTAATAAGATGTTACAGGGTAATAAGAGGATCAGGAGCCGGGTTACTGTAATAAGATGTTACAGGGTAATAAGAGGATCAGGAGCCGGGTTACTGTAATAAGATGTTACATGGTAATAAGAGGAGCAGGGGCCGGGTTACTGTAATAAGATGTTACAGGGGTAATAAGAGGATCAGGAGCCGGGTTACTGTAATAAGGTTTTACAGGGGTAATAAGAGGATCAGGAGCCGGGTTACTGTAATAAGATGTTACATGGTAATAAGAGGATCAGGAGCCGGGTTACTGTAATAAGATGTTACAGGGTAATAAGAGGATCAGGAGCCGGGTTACTGTAATAAGATTTTACAGGGTAATAAGAGGATCAGGAGCCGGGTTACTGTAATAAGATGTTACAGGGTAATAAGAGGATCAGGAGCCGGGTTACTGTAATAAGATGTTACAGGGTAATAAGGGGATCAGGAGCCGGGTTACTGTAATAAGATGTTACAGGGTAATAAGAGGATCAGGAGCCGGGTTACTGTAATAAGATGTTACAGGGTAATAAGGGGATCAGGAGTCGGGTTACTGTAATAAGATGTTACAGGGTAATAAGAGGCTCAGGAGCCGGGTTACTGTAATAAGATGTTACAGGGTAATAAGAGGATCAGGAGCCGGGTTACTGTAATAAGATGTTACAGGGTAATAAGAGGCTCAGGAGCCGGGTTACTGTAATAAGATGTTACAGGGGTAATAAGAGGATCAGGAGCCGGGTTACTGTAATAAGATGTTACAGGGGTAATAAGAGGATCAGGAGCCGGGTTACTGTAATAAGATGTTACAGGGTAATAAGAGGATCGGGAGCCGGGTTACTGTAATAAGATGTTACAGGGTAATAAGATGATCAGGAGCCGGGTTACTGTAATAAGATGTTACAGGGTAATAAGAGGATCAGGAGCCGGGTTACTGTAATAAGATGTTACAGGATAATAAGAGGATCAGGAGCCGGGTTACTGTAATAAGATGTTACAGGGTAGTAAGAGGATCAGGAGCCGGGTTACTGTAATAAGATGTTACAGGGTAATAAGAGGATCAGGAGCCGGGTTACTGTAATAAGATGTTACAGGGGTAATAAGAGGATCAGGAGCCGGGTTACTGTAATAAGATGTTACAGGGTAATAAGAGGATCAGGAGCCGGGTTACAGTAATAAGATGTTACAGGGTAATAAGAGGATCAGGAGCCGGGTTACTGTAATAAGATGTTACACGGTAATAAGAGGATCAGGAGCCGGGTTACTGTAATAAGATGTTACAGGGGTAATAAGAGGCTCAGGAGCCGGGTTACTGTAATAAGATGTTACAGGGTAATAAGAGGCTCAGGAGCCGGGTTACTGTAATAAGATGTTACAGGGTAATAAGAGGCTCAGGAGCCGGGTTACTGTAATAAGATGTTACAGGGTAATAAGAGGATCAGGAGCCGGGTTACTGTAATAAGATGTTACAGGGGTAATAAGAGGATCAGGAGCCGGGTTACTGTAATAAGATGTTACAGGGTAATAAGAGGCTCAGGAGCCGGGTTACTGTAATAAGATGTTACAGGGTAATAAGAGGATCAGGAGTCAGGTTACTGTAATAAGATGTTACAGGGTAATAAGAGGCTCAGGAGCCGGGTTACTGTAATAAGATGTTACAGGGTAATAAGAGGATCAGGAGCCGGGTTACTGTAATAAGATGTTACAGGGTAATAAGAGGATCAGGAGCCGGGTTACTGTAATAAGATGTTACAGGGGTAATAAGAGGATGAGGAGCCGGGTTACTGTAATAAGATGTTACAGGGGTAATAAGAGGATCAGGAGCCGGGTTACTGTAATAAGATGTTACAGGGTAATAAGAGGCTCAGGAGTCGGGTTATTATAAGACATGAGATGTTAACACCAGATTTTGCACATTATTACTGGTCTGTGAATGGAAGACTTCCCCGCAATGTGTGACCCTTGTGTAAATAACAGCGCAGGGCGTGTATACTTTTGTGAGGACGGGTTGTGTAGATGAGATTTATCAGGAATAACAGGAGTGGCAGGATGTAATGGTGATCACAGCTGCTGGCGACATAAATCCATATTCATCCAGATGTACAGGACTCTCCCCCGTATATAAGGAACAGAAATATCTAGAACCCCAATAATTACTCTACAGGACACCTGAAAACTGGTTCTGTATATCTAAAGCGTTCATGTGGGTATAAGGGCATATGGAGTAATAGGGTCGGATCTGCCAGTTGTGACCTTACTGGTACTCTGGAGGACCACTGGTGTTGGTGGGCATTTACCCAGCAGTATCCTGCCAATGGCCGATCGTTACCAGACGTGCAAGCCGCAGGACCCCCTGCTAACAGCTAATCACTGGGGGACTGGGCTAATATCCACAGTAAACGACCCCTTTAAGAACAAATGTTGCAAATTAACAGAGTGTCATAGAAAGCAGATGACTAAAAGTAACAAAAAACACCAATGAGTTCTGTCGATTCTGTAATGTAAGCACAATTTAATGATGACAACCATGTCACAGATGGAAAAAATGAACAATATTATTTCTCAGCCACACAAGTCATGGTATAGTCCTAACCTAAGAAATTCTACGGGGCCCCCGATGCCTCTGAAGAGTCAGTGGCTCCAAGTGAGTGACTACCGGGTGGCACAGCTGAATACCATGCTGACACTGCCCAGCAGTAATCGTGCCCAGGTAGTGATACAGAGCCGTGCCATACATTACATATATCATACACTACCTGCCCGGAGGAACCTGCTCCCTGCTCATGCTGCTGCTTTTGCTCTGATTACAAGACTCCGCCCACTGACACCTGTCCGGGAGGAGGAACTACTCTCTGCCGCGCCCATCCTACGGGAAGCGTCCCGAAAACCACGCCCACTGACACGTGGAAGGCACAGGTAAGAGCTGGCCACGCCCACCCGAGTGTTGCTAGGAAACAGGAATGTATGTAATATGTATGTAGTGGCCGTGTATTACTATAACTAATATGTAACTACCAATCTGGTCTGGGGACAAAGTGGAGGACGATATACACGCGGCAAATGTTAATATATAAATGTTACGTCTTTATTAATTCCAATATGTGCCAGCCACTAGTGTGCCACCATCAATGCTTCAGATGCCTCCATTGTGCCAGTCACTGATGTCCCCGACAGCACCTCTCGAGAACTAATACCCCCTAGTGTCTTCCACTGATGCCCCATAGTGCCTGCTACTGATACCCCAGTGCCTGTTCCTAATGCCTCCATAGTGCCTGCTCCTGATGCCCCCCCATAGTGCCTGCTCCTAATGCCCCCCTAGTGCCTGCTCCTAATGCCCCCATAGTGCCTGCTCCTGATGCCACCATAGTGCCTGCTCCTAATGCCCCCATAGTGCCTGCTCCTGATGCCCCCATAGTGCCTGCTCCTGATGCCCCCCATAGTGCCTGCTCCTGATGCCACCATAGTGCCTGCTCCTAATGCCCCCATAGTGCCTGCTCCTGATGCCCCCCATAGTGCCTGCTCCTGATGCCACCATAGTGCCTGCTCCTAATGCCCCCATAGTGCCTGCTCCTAATGCCTCCATAGTGCCTGCTCCTGATGCCCCCATAGTGCCTGCTCCTAATGCCCCCATAGTGCCTGCTCCTGATGCCACCATAGTGCCTGCTCCTAATGCCCCCATAGTGCCTGCTCCTGATGCCCCCCATAGTGCCTGCTCCTGATGCCCCCATAGTGCCTGCTCCTGATGCCCCCCATAGTGCCTGCTCCTGATGCCACCATAGTGCCTGCTCCTAATGCCCCCATAGTGCCTGCTCCTGATGCCCCCCATAGTGCCTGCTCCTGATGCCACCATAGTGCCTGCTCCTAATGCCCCCATAGTGCCTGCTCCTAATGCCTCCATAGTGCCTGCTCCTGATGCCCCCATAGTGCCTGCTCCTAATGCCCCCATAGTGCCTGCTCCTGATGCCACCATAGTGCCTGCTCCTAATGCCCCCATAGTGCCTGCTCCTGATGCCCCCCATAGTGCCTGCTCCTGATGCCCCCATAGTGCCTGCTCCTGATGCCCCCCATAGTGCCTGCTCCTGATGCCACCATAGTGCCTGCTCCTAATGCCCCCATAGTGCCTGCTCCTGATGCCCCCCATAGTGCCTGCTCCTGATGCCACCATAGTGCCTGCTCCTAATGCCCCCATAGTGCCTGCTCCTAATGCCTCCATAGTGCCTGCTCCTGATGCCCCCATAGTGCCTGCTCCTAATGCCCCCATAGTGCCTGCTCCTGATGCCACCATAGTGCCTGCTCCTAATGCCCCCATAGTGCCTGCTCCTGATGCCCCCCATAGTGCCTGCTACTGATGCCACCATAGTGCCTGCTACTGATGCCCTGTAGTGCCTGCTTCTGATGCCACCATAGTGCCCGCTACTGATGCCCTGTAGTGCCTGCTCCTGATGCCACCATAGTACCTGCCACTGATGCAATCACCGTGCTTGCTACTCATGCCCTGTAGTGCCTGCTCCTGATGCCCCCATAGTGCCTGCTCCTGATGCCCTGTAGTGCCTGCTCCTGATGCCACCATAGTGCCTGCTCCTGATGCCCTGTAGTACCTGCCACTGATGCAATCACCGTGCTTGCTACTCATGCCCTGTAGTGCCTGATACTGATGCCCCCATAGTGCCTGCCACTGATGCCCCTCATAGTGCCTGATACTAAGACCCCCTATAGTACCTGTCAGTGATTCCCCCTAATGCCTGCTACTGATGCCCACCTAGTGTCTTTCACTGATGCCTCCATATGTCCTGCCACAGATGCCTTCATAGTGCCTGCTACTGGTGCCCCCATAATGTAGCCCTACTCAAGCCACACTAGTATCTGTCACTGATGCCCCCATTGTACCTGTCGCTGAGGCCTCTCTGTATCTATAGGCCATGCCCGGTGTGCCACAGCTGACTCCATGGATTTCTGTAAAAGTTGGTAAAAAAGTTACCAGGTGTTATACTACTAAAATCTGAGGCTGCGCAGCACCAGTATAGTATTTGTAAATATGGGACCTCCTTAAATGCAAAATGTTTCACAAATCTCGTTTTCTTGCATATTAGGGTATGTGCACACACACTAATTACGTCCGTAATGTACGGACGTATTTCGGCCGCAAGTCCCGGACCGAACACAGTGCAGGGAGCCGGGCTCCTAGCATCATACTTATGTACGACGCTAGGAGTCCCTGCTACTCCATGGAACTGCTGTCCCGTACTGAAAACATGATTACAGTACGGGACAGTTGTCCTGCAGCGAGGCAGGGACTCCTAGCATCGTACATAAATATGATGCTAGGAGCCCGGCTCCCTGCACTGTGTTCGGTCCGGGACTTGCGGCCGAAATACGTCCGTCAATTACGGACGTAATTAGTGTGTGTGCACATACCCTAATATGCAAGAAAACGAGATTTGTGAAACATTTTGCATTTAAGGAGGTCCCATATTTACAAAACCTCACCTTACCAATGCCCAACAGTGGTGCCACACTGCCTCATCTGCCAGACATCTGCCTCCCTATAGACAGCGCCAGACAGTAGTGCCAGCCCTTAAAGGAGTTGTCCTCTCATGTGAGGCCTCTCTCCCATATGTCAGGGGTCTTATTGATAGAGGATTGAAGACTATAGATATATATGTACCCGCTGCGCTGTGTAGCGATAGTGAGTATGTTGTGATAAACACCGCGCTGCGCTCCTTACATTGATCGACTCCTCATCATTGTATTTTCAGAAAACTTCCCAAACCGGATTGTCCAGGATTCAAGGCCCAGACAGACCGTTCACTGCATTAATTTTTTCACGCTCCTTACATCCTCACTGTTGTACTCAGTCACATACATTCTATACATCAGTTCTAGGCGGAATTATTGCCAGTGCCGCCATTTGTATCCAGTATCTCACCCTTTCAGAGGGGTTTTTCCATCTTGGACATTTCTGACATATTTACAGGATATTCCATAAATGTCCTACAGATGCAGGTGCCAGCTCTGGGACCCACACCTATATCTTTAACGATGACCCCCTGACCTCCGACCTACCTTGTCCTGCTGCACCCCGGCCACTGACGGAAGGGGTGGTCAGGAGTACGGAAACAGCCTATCTCACTTAGCAATGCTGTTTCTGTAGCTCCTAATTTCCCCAAATAGTGTAGCTCTTCGTGCTCCTTTTTTTTCCTAACTCCCATATACGTTATTTAATTTTCTAAAAAAAAAATGATTCAACTGTTTTTTACAAAAATATTTTTTTAGTTCCCGTAGGAGACTTGAACAAGCGATCGTTAGACGGTTGGTACAATACACTGCAATACTTACACTATATGGAGAAAAGTATTGGGACATGTACACATTACCCCTACTGGAGATTTTATGACATATTCTAAAACATTCTAAATTCATAGACATTAATATGGAGTTGGTTCCCCCTTTGCAGATAAAACATCTTCCACTTTTCTGAGAAGACTTTCTACAAGATTTTGGAGCGTCCGTGGCAATATCTGCCCATTCATCCAGAAGATTATTTGTGAGGCCAGACACTGACGTTGGGGGACGGGGTCTGGATCATAATCTCTGTTCTAGTTCATCCCAAAGGTTGGGATAGGGTTGAGGTCAGGACTCTGTTCGACCAGTCGAGTTCTTCCAGAATAAACTCAACCAACCAGCCAACCAACCAACCAACCAACCAGCGATGTCTTTATGGACCTTGTGCACTGGGGCACAGTCATGCTGGAGCAGAAAAGGGCCGAACCCCAAACTGTTCTCACAAAATTGGAAGCTACAAATACGCGCGTAAATCTGTCACACTCGTGTGAATGTAGCCTTACACTTATATTAAAACAGGATAGGAAAGCAACAGATCCGGCATCTTATGGACCTATATCTATACAGCCTATAAGGTGTAATGGGGTATGGGATCGCACGTTGATCCATAGAGACCAGGCAGGTTTCTTACCCGGGAGTTCGACGTCAGACAATGAGTGCTGTGCCGCTTAGTTTTTGATTGTCTCTTCCTAGGAAAGCCGAGTGAGTGATGTACAGGCTCATAGACTTCCTATTAAGCCCATACACCGCTCGCTCGGCTTTCCGAGGAAAGCCGAGCAGAAACGAAGCGGCACAGCGCTCACCCGATCAAGATGGTCTGCTTGCCTCAGATCTTATATGTTTTGCAGAATTGTCCAATCATGCTTCCTGATGTAATACTCGATACGTTGGATTCAATTACCAGAGATATCCTTTGGCGTGGGAAAAGACCATGCATAAAATTGGAATTATTAGGGGTGCATCTGAAATGAGGTGGACTCTCTTCCAGATTATACAAATCCATATACTATGTAGCGTCTCGGCTTCAACAATTGATAACTCACAGTTGACCTTGAATCCTAAGTTTAATATTGGATACACCATTTTTGCGGTCCTAGAAGCAGGTTCTAAAAGAGTCTAAGGCCTTGTTCACACAGAGTTTATTGGTGCGTTTTTTGATGTGGAAACCGCGGCTAAAAACGCCTCCTATTGATTGCAATGGGTGGTGGAGGCGTTTTTTCCCCATGAGCGGGAAAAAAAATGCTCGCAGGGAAAAAAGAGGTGTCATGCCCTTCTCTCCGTTCATTTACACAGCACTAGCGATACAGCTGTATCGCTGTGTGCAGCCACATAAACACACTATAACATTACTGCAGTGTCCTGACAGTGAATATACAATACCTCCAGCCAGGACGTGATGTGTATTCAGAATCCTGACACGTCTGAATCTTTTCTGTGAGATTTCCAGCAGGGCAAACGTAATCTCGCGAGATTACGATGTAAACTGTCATTTAAAACGAGATTAAGTTTGCCTTGCTGAAAATCTCACAGAAAAGATTCAGAATCAAGATACATGAATCAAGACAACAAAGTCAATAGAGTAAAATAGTGAAATTACATGCCCTTAACCCCTTCCCACTTTAGCCACTTTTGACCTTCCTGACAGAGCCTCATTTTTCAAATCTGACATGTGTCACTTTATGTGGTAATAACTTCGGAATGCTTTCACCTATCCAAGCGATTCTGAGATTGTTTTCTCGTGACACATTGCACTTTAAGTTACTGGCAAAATTTGCTCGATATGTTCAGTATTTAATTGTGAAAAACACCAAAAATTAGCGAAAAATTGCAAAAATTAGCATTTTTCTCAATTTAAATGTATCTGCTTGTAAGACAGGCAGTTATAACACACAAAATTGTTGCTAATTAACATCCCCCATATGTCTACTTTAGATTGGCATCGTTTTTTGAACATCCTTTTATTTTTCTATGACATCACAAGGCTTAGAACTTTAGCAGCAATTTCTCACATTTTCAAGAAAATGTCAAAAGGCTATTTTTACAGGGACCAGTTCAGATGTGAAGTGGCTTTGAGGGAGTTATATATTAGAAACCGCCAAAAAGTCACCCCATTTTAAAAACTTCACCCCTCAAAGTATTCAAAACAGCATTTAGAAAATGTCTTAACCCCTAAGGGTATGTGCACACACACTAATTACGTCCGTAATTGGCGGACGTATTTCGGCCGCAAGTCCCGGACCGAACACAGTGCAGGGAGCCGGGCTCATAGCATCATACTTATGTACGATGCTAGAAGTCCCTGCCTCGCTGCAGGACAACTGTCCCGTACTGTAAACATGATTAAGCAAAGGAGCACCTAGTGGATTTTGGGGCCTTATTTTGATTACAATATATTTTAGGCACCATGTCAGGTTTGAAGGGCTCTTGCAGTGCCAAAACAGTAAAAATCCCCCAAAAGTGACCCCATCTGGGAAACTAGACACCTCAAGGAAATTATCTAGGGGTGTAGTGAGCATTTTGACCGCACAGGTTTTTTACAGAAATTATTGGAAGTAGGTCGTGAAAATTAAAATCGACATTTCTTCAAAGAAAATGTAGGTTTAGCGATTTTTTTTTCTAATTTCCACAAGGACTAAAGGAGAAAAAGCACCGCAAAATTTGTAAAGCAATTTCTCCCGAGTAAAACAATACCCCACATGTGGTAATAAATGGATATTTGGACACACGGCAGGGCTTAGAACGGAAAGAGCGCCATTTGGCTTTTGGAGCTCAAATTTAGCAGGAATGGTTTGCGGAGGCCATGTCACATTTACAAAGCCCCTGAGGGGACAAAACAGTAGAAACCCCCCACAAGTGACCCCATTTCGGAAACTACACCCATTGAGGAAATTATCTAGGGGTATAGTGATCGTTTTGACCCCACATGTTTTTTACAGAAATTATTGGAAGTAGGCTGTGAAAATGAAAATCTAAAATTTTTCAAAGAAAATGTAGGTTTAGCAAATTTTTTCTCATTTCCACAAGAACTGAAGGAGAAAAAGCACCATCAAATTTGAAAAGCAATTTCTCCCGAGTAAAACAATACCCCACATCTGGTAATAAACGGATGTTTGGACACACGGCAGGGCTTAGAAGTGAAAGAGTGCCATTTGGCTTTTAGAGTTCACATTTAGCAGGAATCTTTTGAGAGGCCATGTCACATTTACAAAGCCCCTGAGGGGACAAAACAGTGGAAACCCCCCACAAGTGACCGCATTTTGGAAACTACACCCATTGAGGAAATGATCTAGGGGTATTGTGAGTGTTTTGACTCCACAGGTTTTTTGCATAAATTATTGGCAGTAGGCCCTGAAAATGACAATCTAAATTTTTTCAAAGAAAATGTAGGTTTAGCTAATTTTTTCTCATTTCCACAAGGACTGAAGGAGAAAAAGCCCCGTAAAATTTGTAAAGCAATTTCTCCCGAGTAAAACAATGCCCCACATGTGGTAATAAACTGATGTTTGGACACACGGCAGGGCTTAGAAGGGATGGAGTGCCATTTGGCTTTTGGAGTCCACATTTAGCAGGAATGGTTTGCGGAGGCCATGTCACATTTACGAAGCCCCTGAGGGGACAAAACAGTGGAAACCCCCCCACAAGTGACCCCATTTTGGAGACTACACCCATTGAGGAAATTATCTAGGGGTATAGTGAGCGATTTGACCCCACAGTTTTTTGCAGAAATTATTGGAAGTAGGCCCTGAAAATAAAAATCTACATTTTTTCAAAGAAAATTTCGGTTTAGCTAATTTTTTCTCTTTTCCAGAAGGACTGAAGGAGAAAAAGCACCACAAAATTTGTAAAGCAATTTCTCCCGAGTAAAACAATACCCCACATGTGGTAATAAACGGCTGTTTGGACACACGGCAGGGCTTAGAAGAGAAAGAGCACTATTTGGCTTTTTGAGATCACATTTAGCAGGAATGGTTTGCGGAGGCCAGGTCACATTTGCAAAGCCCCTGAGGGGATAAAACAATGAAAACGCCCAAAAAGGGACTCCATTTAGGAAACTACACCTCTTGAGGAATTTATCTAGGGGTGTAGTAAGCATTTTGACCCCACAGATGTTTCATAGAATTTATTAGAATTAGGCAGTGAAAATAAAAACAGTCCTTTTTCTTCAATAAGACGTAGCTTTAGCGCAAATTTTTTCATTTTCTCAACAAATAAAGGAAAAAAAGAACCCAACATTTGTAAACCAATTTCTCCCGAGTACGGCAATACCCCATATGTGGTCATAAACTGCTGTTTGGGCAAACGGCAGGGCTCAGAAGGGAAGGACCGCCATTTGGAGTGAAGATGTTGCTGGATTGGTTTCTGGGTGCCTGTGGGCCCAAAACAGTGGAAACCCCTCAGAAGTGACCCAATTTTGGAAACTACACCCCTCAATGCATTTTCCTAGGGGTGTAGTAAGCATTTTAACCCTGCAGGTGTTTTGTAGAAATTAGTGTGAACTCGATGTTGCAGAGTGAAAATGGGATTTTTTTTCCATAGATATGCCAATATGTGGTGCCCGGCTTGTGCCACCATAACAAGACAGCTCTCCAATTATTATGCTGGGTTTCCTGGTTTTAGAAACACCCTACATGGGGCACTAATCTTTTGCCTGGACATTTGACCAGGCTCAGGAGTGAAAGAGCACCATGTAAAATTGAGGCCTAATTTGTCGATTTACAAAGTATTGGTTCACAACTGCAGAGGCTCAGATGTGAAATAATAAAAAGAAACCCCTGAGAAGTGACCCCATTTCGAAGCTACACCCCTCAAGGCATTTGTTAAGGGGTGTAGTGAGTATTTCACTCCACAGTTCTTTTCCATAAATGAATGCACTGCGGATGGTGCAAATAAAAAATTTATATTTTTCCCTAGATATGCCATTTCAGTGGCAAATATGTCATGCCCAGCTTATGACGCTGAAGACACACATCACAAAAATTGGTAAAAGGGTTCTCCCGGGTATGGCGGTGCCATATATGTGGAAGGAAACTGCTGTTTGGGCACGCTGTAGGGTTCAGATGGGATGGAGCGCCATTTGGCTTTTGGAGAGCGGATTTTGCTTGGTAGTAGATTTGTTTGAGTATTGCTGGTGTTTCCGTTTATAATGTGGGGGTACATGTAAGCTGGGCGGAGTATATAAGGGGCATAGTCAGGTGGTATAATAATGGGGTAAAAAAACAATAAAATAATCCATAGATGTGTGTTACGCTGTGAAGCAATCCTTTCTGCACAGGCAGGTGTTGCACTGATATATGGCGTCATTTCTTATCCCCCTTTTGGTCCACACTCCGCACCTTTGCAGTTTGGGGAATTTTGCTGGGAAAGTGTTGTCCTGATATAATACGGGCACCGTCGCTTCCAGCAGATATGTTTGGGCCCTCCCCTTCCTGGTTCCCTAATTTTAGATCCTTGATAAATCGCCTCTTGAAACAGAAGAAATGTTCCCCTCGGGCAGCACAACTGCATATTTTTTATTTTCTGACTTATTGGAGCCATAAGTAATTTTATTTTTTCATAAACGTAGTGGTATGAGGGCTTTTTGTTGCGGGACGAGCTGTAGTTATTATTGGTACCGTTTTGGGGTACATGTGACTTTTGATCACCTTTTATCCTATTTTTTGGGAGGCCAGGTAAACAAAAAAACGCAATTCTGGCATAGTTTTATTTAGGTTTTTTTATACAGCGTTCACCATGCTACCTTTATTCTGCGGGTCAGTACAATTCCGGCGATACCTATTTTATAGGACTTTTTTATGTTTTACAACTTTTTGCACAATAAAACTACTTTTGTAAAAATAATGTATTTTTTCTGTCGCGTTGTCAAGTTGTGAGAACCATAACTTTTTAATTTTTTTGTCGATGGAGCTATATGAGGGCTTGTTTTTTGCGAGATGAGCTATAGTTTTTATAGGTACCATTTTTGGAATACGTGCGACTTTTTGATCACTTTTTATTCCTATATTCATAGGGCAAAGTGACCAAAAATCAAACTCCGGTATAGTTTTTTACGCTTTTTTTTTACGCTGTTCACCGTGTGCAATAAATAATATAATATTTTGATACCTCAGGTCGTTACGGTCGAGGCGATACCAAATACGTATGGTTTATTATTTTTTTTCAATAATAAAGGACTTGATAAGAGTAAAAGGGGGATTGTGTTTTATTTTATTACTTGAAACTTTTATTGTTTTCAAACTTTTATTGTTTTCACTTTTTTTTACACTTTTTTTACACTTTTTCTCAAGTCCCCCTAGGGGACTTGAAGGTCCAGCTGTCAGATTTATTTTTTTCTAATACATTGCACTACCTACGTAGTGCAATGTATTAGATCTGTCAGTTATTCACTGACAGCAAGCCGATTAGGCTTCGCCTCCCGGCGGGGCCTGATCGGCTTCCGTAATGGCAGAGCAGGAGACCATTGTGTCTCCTGTTGCCATAGTAGCAGTCGCCAGTCCTGATTGCCTGTCAGTGCTGGCGATCTGCTAGTAACCGCGACGATGCAGCAATCGCTTTCGATTGCTGCATCGAAGGGGTTAATGGCAGGGATCGGAGCTAGCTCCGGTTCCTGCCGTTACAGGTGGATGTCAGCTGTAACATACAGCTGACTTCCACCGCTGATGATGCCGGATCAGCTCCTGACCCGGCGCCATCTTGCCGGCTGCTACAGAAGCCGATCAGGCTCCGCCGCCGGGCGGATCTTGACCGGTTTCCGTGCTAGGCAGTCCGGGAGGCCAGTACTAGGCCTCCGGTTGCCATTGCAGCCACCGGAACCCCGGCAATTTCATTCCTGGGGTACCGATGAGCTGCAAACACCTTAAGTGCAGCACTCGCGTTTGAGCGCTGCACTTAAGGGGTTAACTGCGGGGATCGAAGCTAATTTCGGTCCCCGCCGTTACAGTCGGATGTCAGCTGTAAGATACAGCTGAGATCCGACGATGATGGCACCGGCTCAGCTTCTGAACCGGTGCCAAACATTTGGCGTATGGGTACGGCAAAATGCGGGAAGTCATGGCTTTCCATGACGTACCCGTACGGCAAATGTCGGGAAGGGGTTAAAAAAGGGGAACATTTCATGTGGACAAATTGAAAAACAATACTATGAAATGTATGTCTGAAATAGACAATTAGGTAGTGATAAAGATAAAAACAATGGTCCTACCATTGTTTTTATCTTTATCACTACCTAATTGTCTATTTCAGACATAAACGGCTGAAGAAGTGACTTGCACTTCTTTTTCGTGGCCGTTTTTTTTACGTAAAAAAACGGCCTCTCGGAACAGAACGCCATTTTTCCCATTGAAATCAATGGGCAGATGCCACAGATATGGCACGGTTTTGATGTAAAAGCAGAAAGAGCCATACAGAAGAGACAAAGCAGAATACTTTGAGATCCTAAAGAGGTCAGGAGCTTTAAATTGTTTATAGTTTCCGGGAAAAAATATTCTGCTGTGCATGAATATATCCTTAAAGAAACAGTCTCTATTGTTTAACCCCTTAAAGTCCAAGCCATTTTTCACTTGCCACCTTCCTAGGGCTATAACAATTTTTTGTTTTTCCGCCAATGGAGTGGTGTGTGAAGCATTATTTTTTGCGGGAGGAGTTGTAGTTTTTGTTGCCACCATTTAAAGTACCATAAAATGGTTGAATTGGGAAAAAGTGAGATTCCTCCATGTTTTTTTGGGTTTAGTTTTTACTGTATATATTTAACATCTACTTTTACCTTAAGATAAGGTAAATATATACAGCCCCAGATCCAAGCTCAGTACAAATATACAGCACCAGAACCAAGCTCAGTACATATATACAGTGCCAGAACAAAGCACAGTACATATATCCGGCCCCAGAACCAAGCTCATACATATATACAGTGCCAGGACAAAGCTCAGTACATACAATGGCGGATTATCATAGGGCGTTTTGGGCGGCCGCCCGGGGCTCCGGGGGGGCCCATGGCCACCCAAAGTACATTGTAGTTTTGTCTTGATTTTGCCACGAACCGTGGCAAAAACCGCAACGAAACTGCATTGTGTGTGTCCTGCAAAAGGACCTTTAGACATAACGTCACATGACCTTATCTCTGAAGTACTTACTACCGCTTAGAGACCTGCTGGTCACATGACCGCAGGACCTTGAGCAGCAGCAGCAAAATTCCACAGAGAAGACTGAGGAGAGCTGCTATGTAAGTATAAGGGGATGGATTTATTTAAAGAGGCTCTGTCACCACATTATAAGTGCTCTATCTCCTACATAAGGAGATGGGCGCTATAATGTAGGTGACAGTAATGCTTTTTATTTAAAAAAAAACATCTATTTTTACCACTTTACCACTTGGTTTATGCTAATGAGTTTCTTACTGCCCCCAAGTGGGCGTGTTTTTACTTTCGACCAAGTGGGCGTTGTACAGGAGTGTATGACGCTGACCAATCAGCGTCATGCACTCCTCTCCATTCATTTACACAGCAGCATCGCGTTCTTACTAGAACGCGATGTGCAGCCACATACACAGACCTTAACGTTAATCAAGTGTCCTGATAATGAATATACATTACCTCCAGCCTGGACGTCATGTGTATTCAGAATCCTGACACTTCTGAATCTTTTCTGTGAGATTTCCAGCAAGGGAAACGAAATCTTTTTTACCTCGTAATCTCGCGAGATTACGCGTGGCTTGCTGGAATCTCACAGAAAAGATTCAGAAGTGTCAGGATTCTGAATACACATGACGTCCAGGCTGGAGGTAATGTATATTCATTATCAGGACACTTGATTAACGTTAATGTCTGATGTGGCTGCAGATCGTGTTCTAGTAAGAACGCGATGCTGCTGTGTAAATGAATGGAGAGGAGTGCATGACGCTGAGTGGTCACTGATTGGTCAGCATCATACACTCTGTACAATGCCCACTTGGTCGAAAGTAAAAACACGCCCACTTGGGCATTAAGAAACTCATTAGCATAAAGCTAAAAATCGCTAATAAAGTGGTTTAAAATAGATTGTTTTTCTAAATAAAAAGCATTACTGTCACCTACATTACAGCGCCGATCTCCTTATATAGGAGATAGGGCACTTATAATGTGGTAACAGAGCCTCTTTAAGGGGTCTGTATTTAGGGGGACTGTATTTAGGGGGTCTCGTGTGGGGGTCTGTATTTAGGGGGCCTGGTTTGGTGTCTGTATTAGTTTAAGGGGCCTGTATTTAGTGGGTCTGGTCTGGGGTCTGTATCAGTTTAAGGGGTTTAGGGTCTGTATATTTAGGGGTCTGTGTTAGTTTAAGGGGTCTGGGGTCGGTATTTAGGGGGTCTGTATTAGTTTGAGGTCCGGGATCTGTATTTAGGGAGTCTGGTCTGGGGTCTGTATTAGTTTATAGGGTTTATTTAGGGGGCCTGTTCTAGGGTCTGTATTAGTTTAGGGGTCTTTATTCAGGGGTCTGGGGTCTGTATTAAAATAGGTGGTCTGGTCTGGGGACTGTATTACGTAAGGGAGTCAGGTTTGGGGTCATCATTAGTGTAGGGGTCAGGTCTGGGGTCTGTATTAGTTTGAGGTCTGGTGTCTGTATTTAGGGGGTCTGGTCTGGGGTCTGTATTAGTTTATGGGTTCTGTATTTAGGGGTCTGCATTAGTTTAGGGGGTCTAGTCTGGGGTCTGTATTAAGGGAGTCAGGTCGGGGTCATTATTAGTTTAGGGGGTCAGGTCTGGGGTCTGTATTTAGGGGTCAGGTCTGAGGGTTGTATTTATTTAGGGTGCTTGTTCTGGGGTCTGTATTTGTTTAGAGAGGTCTGGTCTGCGGACTGCAATAGTTTATAAAGTCTGGGTCTGTATGTATTCTATGATCTAGTCTGGGGTCCAGATTTATTAGTCTGAGTAAAAGGGGTTGTCTGGGCACATCGATAGGTCATCAGTATAAAAAAACGGACTGTGCCCAGACAACTCCTTTAATGTATGGGTCTGGGCTTTAGTGTCTAAATTTGTGTATTTCTATAGAGGCTGAAAATGGCTGCAGAAGTGAATGGCAAAGATGTCCCATCAGGAGAAGTTGCCATAACGGTCTGCGTCAGATGGAGAAGAAAAAAAACCAACTCCCATCAGAGAAGACGTCATTTGTGAGTCACTGTATCTATAGGGGATCTGTCACCTCTCCTGACATCTCTGTTGTAGGAAATCTTTGTATTCTACATATCTCTATGTACCCAGGACTAATAGACAAATGCGTGTTACCATTTCCATTGTCAAGAGGAAGTGTCCCTACACAGTGTGATACTGTCAGCGATGGTTGGAGACTGTCAGTATGTAGGGACACAGCCCTTTGACAAGGGGAATCGTAACAACCATTTGTCAATGCTCGCACAGAAAGGTGGTGTTCACTATAGACACGGCAGAGCGGCGGTGGGGAAGGGGGACCCAAGTTTGTGGAACAGCCCAGGGCCTATGGTCTACTTATTCCACCACTGAGTACATAAATACAACACCAGAACCAAGCTCAGTACATAAATACAGCATCAGAACCAAGCTCAGTACACATATACAGCTCCAGAACAAAGCTCAGTACACATATACAGCCCCAGAACCAAGCTCAGTACATATATAAAGTATCAGAACGAAGCTCAGTACATATTTACAGCCGCAGATCCAAGCTCAGTATAAATATATAGCACCAGAACAATGTCAGTACATATATACAGCACCAGAACAAATGTCAGTACATATATACAGCACCAGAACAAAGCTCAGTACAAATATACAGCACCAGAACAAAGCTCAGTGTATATATATATATACAGCACCAGAACAGATCCCAGTACAAATATACAGCACCAGAACAAAGCTCAGTACAAATATACAGCACCAGAACAAAGCTCATATACACCGCGTTCCAAATTATTATGCAAATGTTATTTTTCGCTGATTTTCCTAGTCGATGCAAATGACAGTCAGTATAATCTTCAAGCCATCAACCGTTGGAGTATAATGCAAATTTTATTGAACAAATCTCCTAATGATAACAGATTTTTTTTTAGAAGTAAAAAACTCAAAATGCTCTGTTTCACATTATTATGCACAACAGAGATCAAAACATTTTAAAGGTTGTAAAGAGAAGTAAAATGGTAATTTGTTGAATTTGCAGCATCAGGAGGACATATTTACAGAAATCAAAAGCTCTTTCAATCAAAAAAAACTTACCAGGCCAATTTACATGTTAACATAGGACCCCTTCTCTGATATCACCTTCAAAATTCTTGCATCCATTGAATTTGTGAGTATTTGGACAGTTTCTGCTTTGCAGGATGTCAGAATAGCCTCCCAGAGCTTCTGTTTTGATGTGAACTGCCTCCCACCCTCATAGATATTTTGCTTGAGGATGCTCCAAAGGTTCTCAATAGGGTTGAGGTCAGGGGAACATGGGGGCCACACCATGAGTCTCTCTCCTTTTATGCCCATAGCAGCTAATGACATAGAGGTATTTTTTGCAGCATGAGATGGTGCATTGTCATGCATGAAGATAATTTTGCTACGGAAGGCACGGTTCTTCTTTTTGTACAATGGAAGAAAGTGGTCAGTCATAAACTCTACGTACTTTGCAGAGGTCATTTTCACACCGTCAGGGACCCTAAAGGGGCCTACCAGCTCTCTCCCCATTATTCCAGCCCAAAACATGACTCGGCCACCTCTTTGCTGACGTCACAGCCTTGTTGGGACATGGTGGCCATTCACCAACCATCCACTACTCCATCCATCTGGACCATCCAGGGTTGCACGGCACTCATCAGTAAACAACACGGTTTGAAAATTAGTCTTCATGTATTTCTGAGCCCACTGCAACCGTTTCTGCTTGTGAGCATTGTTTAGGGGTGGCTGAATAATAGCTTTATGCAAACTTGCAAACCTATGGAGGATCCTACACCTTAAAGAGGCTCTGTCACCAGATTTTGCAACCCCTATCTGCTATTGCAGCAGGTTCGGCGCTGCAATGTAGATTACAGTAACGTTTTTATTTTTAAAAAACGAGCATTTTTGGCCAAGTTATGACCATTTTTGTATTTATGCAAATGAGGCTTGCAAAAGTACAACTGGGCGTGTTTACAGTAAAAGTCCAACTGGGCGTGTATTATGTGCGTACATCGGGGCGTGTTTACTACTTTTACTAGCTGGGCGTTCTGACAAGAAGTATCATCCACTTCTCTTCAGAACGCCCAGCTTCTGGCAGTGCAGACACAGCGTGTTCTCGAGAGATCACGCTGTGACGTCACTCACTTCCTGCCCCAGGTCCTGCATCGTGTCGGCCACATCGGCACCAGAGGCTACAGTTGATTCTGCAGCAGCATCAGCGTTTGCAGGTAAGTAGCTACATCGACTTACCTGCAAACGCCGATGCTGCTGCAGAATCAACTGTAGCCTCTGGTGCCGATGTGTCCTCGCTCGTCCGACACGATGCAGGACCTGGGGCAGGAAGTGAGTGACGTCACAGCGTGATCTCTCGAGAACACGCTGTGTCTGCACTGCCAGAAGCTGGGCGTTCTGAAGAGAAGTGGATGATACTTCTATACACAACGCCCAGCTAGTAAAAGAAGTAAAAACTCCCCGATGTACGCACATAATACACGCCCAGTTTTACTTTTACTTTAAACACGCCCAGTTGGACTTTAGCAAGCCTCATTTGCATAAATACAAAAATGGTCATAACTTGGCCAAAAATGCTCATTTTTTAAAAATAAAAACGTTACTCTTATCTACATTGCAGCGCCGATCTGCTGCAATAGCAGATAGGGGATGCAAAATCTGGTGACAGAGCCTCTTTAAGGTTCGCAGGACTCCAGAGGCACCAGCGGCACCAGCGGCTTCAAATACCTGTTTGCTGCTTTGCAATGGCATTTTAGCCGCTGCTCTCCTAATCCTATTAATTTGTCTGGCAGAAACCTTCCTCATTATGCCTTTATCTGAACGAACCCGTCTGTGCTCTGAATCAGCCACAAATCTTTTCACAGTACGATGATCACGCTTACGTTTTCTTGAAATATCCAATGTTTTCATACCTTGTCCAAGGTATTGCACTATTTCACGCTTTTCGGCAGCAGAGAGATCCTTTTTCTTTCCCATATTGCTTGAAACCTGTGGCCTGCTTAATAATGTGGAACGTCCTTCTTAAGTAGTTTTCCTTTGATTGGGCACACCTGGCAAACTATTTATCACAGGTGTCTGAGATTGATTACAATGATCCAAAGAGCCCTAAGGGTATGTTCACACGGCGGGGGTCCGTAACGGCTGAAATTACGGGGATGTTTCAGCCTGAAAACATCCCCGTAAATTCAGCCGTACCGGCATGTGCAGGCGCTTGAACGCCGCGTCAATTACGGCCGTAATTAGCGCTGCTATTCATTGGAGTCAATGAATAGCGGCTCCAATTACGGCCAAAGAAGTGACAGGTCACTTCTTTGACGCGGGCGTCTAGTTACGCGCCGTCATTTGACAGCGGCGCGTAAATATACGCCTCGTGTGAACAGACAAACGTCTGCCCATTGCTTTCAATGGGCAGATGTTTGTCAGCGCTATTGAGGCGCTATTTTCAGACGTAATTCGGGGCCAAAACGCCCGAATTACGTCCGTAAATAGGCCGTGTGAACATACCCTAAGACACAATACCATCCATGAGTTTAATTGAAAAACGAATAATTAAATGTTTATGACGCTTGAATCCAATGTGCATAATAATTTGGAACACGGTGTGTATATATATATAGGCTTGAGAAAGGCTCTAGAGGACAGAGCTGAAACGTTGCACAGGGGGCAATAAAAGTACACTTTTTTCACATTTATTGCGGAGTGCTGCCTATTTTTTGAATATTATAAATATATATATATATATATATACACAGCGCCAGAACCAAACTCAGTACATAAATACAGCTCCGTACAGAGATCATTTGCAAATTTAGTTTAACCCCTGCCATATAAGTTTGTACGACATAAAACGACAGCTCCCAGTATAGCCAGAACAATGATTAGGATGTGCTGGGAGTTGTTGTTTCAAAAAAAAAAAAAAAACAATACACCCATCATCTCGCTGAAGAGCATACAGTTACTATAGTGCTGATCAGTCACAGGGGAATAAACATTTACATTGAGTGACTCACAGGTGACGCCTCAGATTCTTTTTCATTATTTTTATATTTTTTTCTCCATCCGGTCCAGCCCTCTATGATGACTTCTCCCGGCCATAGCCCGTTTCTGCAGTTTGCTGCTCAGATGTCTTCGGCTCCTCACTTTTCCAACATTTCTGCACCTATAAACGAAGATAAAATTCTCATGGTGCCACACTCTATGCCCCTGAATATAATAGTATCTGACACTGTGCTCCTGAATAAAATAGCACCATACTCTGTCCCTATGAACTAAATTGTGTCAAACGCTGTAAAGTAAAACACCACATACACTAACAATGGCAGCTGTAGATAATGCCATTCACACTGCCCCCTGTACATAGCGCCAGTCTCACTGCCCCCTGTAGATAGCACCAGTCACAATGCCACCTGTAGATACCGCCAGTCACAATGCCCTCTGTAGATAATGCCAGTCACACTGCTATTTGTAGATAATGCCAGTCACACTGCCCCCTGTAGATAGCGGCAGTCACAATGCCCTCTGTAGATAATGCGCGCCAGTCACAATGCCCTCTGTAGATAATGCCAGTCACAATGCCCTCTGTAGCTAGTGACAGTCACACTGCCCAATTTATATAGCGCCAGTCACAATTCCCTCTGTAGAGAATGCCAGTCACAATGCCCCCTGTAGATTTTGCCCAGTGCAGATAGTGCCCCCTGTAGATATAGCCCCCAACGCTGCCCACAGCGACAATACACTGGTCAGTAACCAGGCAGCATCATCCAGGGGTAACGGCGCAGTCGGCATGATGATGTCATCACGCCGACCGCGTCATTGTTAAAGCGCCGAATGGCGAGGTGGGAACTGATAGTTCTCGTTTCGCCAGCGCAACAGTAATCATACAATTGGGTGAGAGGTCCCGCTTCACCCCGTTTCTCTGAACTGGCTGTGATTTTAACAACCGGTACGGGAGAACTGGGGCGAACTGGGCCCCCTTCCAGCCTCAGGCACTTGCCAAGATTGCCCTCATGGTAATACTAGCGGAGCGATGATGTCATCACGCCGCTTGCGTCGTTCAGCCCCAGCAGACTTGCTCAGGAGAGGGTAGGTCTGCATTTCGACCGGACGGCGCGGGAACGGGATCATATGAGTATGTAAAGTTTTGGGTTTTTTTCTAATAAAACCGTGAGTGGCATTATCTACAGGGGAGGCTCTATCTACAGGGGGGGTCTGTATGTGGGGATGTGGAGCACTATATAGAGGGGGAGCTATATCTAGGGCACTAACTACAGGGGTGGGCTATATGTGGGACACTATATACAGGGGTGGACTATACGTGAAGCACTATCTATAGGGGGAGCTATTTGTAGGGCACTAGCTACAGGGGTGGGCTATATGTGGGGCACTATATACAGGGGTGGGTTACGTGTGGGGCACTATCTACAGGGGGGCTTTATATAGGACATTGTCTACAGGGATGGGCTATATGTGGGACACTATATACAGGGGTGGGTTACCTGTGGGGCACTATCTACAGGGGGGCTATATGTAGGACACTGTCTACAGGGGTGAGCTATATGTGGGACACTATATAGAGGGGGTGATATATGTGATGCACTATCTACAGAGGTGGGCTACACGTGGAGCACTATCTATAGGGGGAGCTATATGTAGGTCAGCACGGTAGCTCAGTGGTTAGCACTATTATCTTGCAGCTCTAGAGTCCATATGTGGGCACTATCTACAGGGGGATGTATGTGGGGCACTATCTACAGGGGCTTCTATGTATGGCACTATCCACAGAGGCTCTATGGGGGTCACTATCTACAGGGGGCTATGGGGGCATGGGGTGTGTTTGACAGTGTATGGTACTATTATAATCAGGGACACAGTGCATGGGGCTATTATAATTAGAGGTGCAGTGTATGGCGCTATTATATATAAAGGTGTTGAGAATTTTATCTTCATTTATAGGTGCAGAAATGTTTTAAAACTGAGAAGCTGAAGACATCTGAGCGGAAAACTGCAGAAATGGGTTGTGGCCAGGAGAAGTCATCGTAGAGGTCTGGACCAGATGGAGAGGAAAAGAGAAAAAGAACTAGAATCTGAGACGTCAGCGGTGAGTCACTTAATGTAAATGTTTATTCTGCTTCTAATCAGTAATGTAGTCACTGTATGATCTGCAGTGAGATGATGGGTGGTATGATTTTTTTTTTGTGAAACAGCATCTCCCAGCATATCCTCACCATTGTTCAGGTCATGCTGGGAGCTGTAGTTTTACGCCGTACAAACCTATACGGCAGGGGTTGCACTAAATTGAGCTGTGTTTGTACTGGTGCTGTATATATGTACTGAGCTTTGTTCTGGTGTTGTATATATGTACTGAGCTTGGTTATGGGGCTGTATTTATGTACTGAACTTGGGTCTGGTGTTGTATTTATGTATTGAGCTTTGTTCTGGTGTTGAATTTATATACTGAGCTTTGTTCTGGTGCTGTATATATGTACTGAGCTTGGTTCTGGTATTGTATATATGTACTGAGCTTGGTTCTGGTATTGTATATATATGTACTGAGCTTTGTTTTGGTGCTGTATATATGCACTGAGCTTGGTTCTAGAGCTGTATTTATGTACTGAGCTTTGTTCTGGTGCTGTATATATGTATTGAGCTCGGTTCTAGTGCTGTATTTATGTACTGAAGTTGGTACTGGTGTTGTATATATGTACTGAGCTTTGTTCTGGAGCTGTATATATGTACTGAGCTTTGTTCTGGTGCTGTATATATGCACTGAGCTTGGTTCTAGAGCTGTATTTATGTACTGAGGTTGCTTCTGGTACTGTATTTATGTACTGAGCTTTGTTCTAGTGCTGTATTTATGTACTGAAGTTGGTTCTGTTGTTGTATATATGTACTGGGCTTTGTTATGATGCTGTATATATCTACTGAGCTTAGTTCTGATGCTGTAAATATGTACTGAGCTTGATTCTGATGCTGTAATTATGTACTCCCCCCCCCCCCATAGGTACTGGACCTCTTGCAGGCATCCTAGATGCCTTTTGGTCCCTAACACTTTTGTGTTTAGTCTACACGGCAGGTTTTCTGCACTGCCTTTTTTGTTACTGTATTTGAATTTTCTATACCTAGATCCCTACCCTTTCCCCTTCCATCCGTGGTGACCTTGGACTCCTGTTCTTTCTACCGGAAGGCCTCAGCGAACAGTTTTCTCTATCTTCATGGCTGACATCACTATAGCCTCTTTCAATGCGAAGGGGCTGAATACCCCAGAAAAGCGGGCACAAGTTCTACATCACCTTCATAAACGGAAGGTACACATTGCCTGTTTTCAAGAGACACACTTCAAGGAGGGCCATGCCCCCACTATCAAACATACATTTTAACATTTTACACACAGTGGCACCTTAATAATATACCACATTCCAGAACCTGTGGAGTTGCCATAGCGCTTCACAAGTCCCTAACTCAAGTTATAAACTTCTTAGCAGACCCAGAAGCACGGTATACTGCCCCCAACCAAGGCCAAGTTCCCTTTCTTCTTAAACTCATTGACACTGCTTTACATGTAGTGCCGGGTACTATGGTATTGTGTGGAAACTTTAACCTTACTCTGGATCCGACCGTGGATAATTCTACTGGACGCTCCGGTATAGCATATACATGTGCTTACTATCCCAATACTGCGGGAACTGCAGAATGCCTGTCATGACGCTAGATGTCTTCTGAACTCGGCACATAAACGTACCTTACAGATCTGTCATAGTAAATTCTACGAATTTGGGAACAAAAGCGGACAAATGCTAGCCAGAGCCCTGAAAAGCCAGATTGCACAATCGCATATACCATGAGTTAAATCCCGTTCTGACCCTATAATTCACAGTACACCCGAAATAGCGGAGTGCTTTCACATCTATTATTCTGACCTCTACAACCTTGGGCCTCCTGCCCGCCCACCGTCTGAAGTTTGGGACTCTTTCCCGTTCCCATTTACTTGTCTATCCAGGGAGGCCTCTGATGACCTCGAAGAGGACTTTACTATTTCAGAACTTCTTGCAGTCATGGCTGATCTCCCATGGGGGAAAGAGTCCTGGACCGGACGGCTATACCGCCAAGTTCTATAAAATATTAGTTGATCATCTAGCGCCCCTTATGCTGTTATCATTTAATTCTATTACACCTGACACCACATTTCCATCTAGTTCCACCTTAGCACATGTTGTTGTCCTCCCCAAGCCAGGCAGGGATGCCCAACTCTGCTCCAGTTATTGACATATCTCTTTACTTAACGTAGACCTTAAAGTCTGCGCCAAATTACTAGCCAATAGACTAAACAGGCACTTACCTGACCTAGTACGTTTAGATCAAGTGGGGTTCATGCCTGGCCGGGAGGCACGCGATAACACGCTCAAAACCTTGGATATTATTCACCATGACCAAACTCGGCATATTCCTCTCATGATTTTATCTCTAGATGCCGAGAAGGCTTTTGATAGAATCTCATGGCCCACACTCCGCACTACCCTTCAACACATAGGGCTAGGTCCATCCCTTATCAATAAAATCTTAGCCCTTTACCAATCCCCCTCTGCACAACTGAAAATCAATGGCTCCCTTCACTATTAATAATGGTACCAGACAAGACTGCCCCCTGTCTCCACTATTATATGCGGAGCATCTTATGGCCTCCATTCAGAACAGTCCGGATATTAAGGGCATTCGCATTGGCAGAGTGGAATATAAATGCTCTGCATTTGCGAATGATTTATTGGTTTACCTCACAGATCGGCACATATCCCTCCCTTCGCTGATGTCCGAGCTGTCCCGTTTTGGTGCCTGATCCAATTTTAAGATCAATCTCTCTAAATCGGAAGCCCTAAATGTGTCTCTTCCGCCCTCCACAGTATATCTTCTTAAAATAAACTTCCCCTTCTCATGGCCCGTAACTTATCTCGGAATTAGAATAACTACTGACCTTTCCCTACTGTTCACGAATTATTTTGTCCCCCTATTATCTAAATTTCGTACAGATCTCGCGTCCTGGAACAATAAAGACTTCTCATGGTTCGGCCATATAAATATTATAAAAATGACACTTCTCCCCGGACTATTGTACCTCCTGCAGACGATCTCCATTCCATCCTCCTTTTGGCTGCGCATCCAAAAATGCCTTGGATCCTTCATCTGGCGCTCAGGCCATCCTCGGATAAGTAGGGAGATTCTTGCTCGACCCAAGGATGCAGGTGGGGTTGGTCTGCCGGATTGTCGTCTTTACTACCTTGCAGCTACCCACACACGTGTCCTTGACTTTTTCCATAACAACCAATACAAGATTTGGGTTCGCCTAGCTCAACAACTAAGCACACGCGTATTGTCCACCCTTCCGTGGACATGGACCTCCCCCAAAAATAACCCAACACAAGTCTCTTTCGTTGTGTCTTAAACCCTCCTGGCTTTACGCTCATCAGGGACGGGGGGGGGGGGGGGCTCTTTGATAGATCTGCTGGGTCCCCTAACTCCCATTACGGAGAAACCGGCCTTCCCGGCCCTGCCAGGCTCGCCTCTCCTTCCTCGGTAGATCATCCCGTAACCCCATGTTCTTTCTGACTCTTCCTTAGGCCCCATGCACACAACCGTAAAAAAGCTCTGTAATTGCGGACCGCAACACGGTCCGCTATTACGGACCCACTCGGTTCTATTAGCCGCGAACACCTTTCCTTATCGCTACGAAAGGGCGTCCGTGCCGGGAAATATGGAGCATGTCCTACTTTTCGTTTTTTGCGGGCTGTGCTCCCATACTTGTATGGGAGCATGGCACAGAAATACGGCCCGCGGGTGTCGGGCCATGATTACAGGCACGGCCGTGTGCATTAGGGCTTACATCCACGAACCACAATTTTTTCTTCTGACCCTCCTCCTGCACGTAGCCTTTATGTATATCACCAATTGAAACATTTCTATAATACGATAAAACGCCAAGCACATCTTCACCGCACTGCATCGGATTTTGAGCGCTTGTGTGTCCCTCCCACACACACCGTCCCTATATTATACAAACTGCTCCTTTCCCAATGCTCACAATAATTACCACCACAAGAAACTAGTTATAAAATTATATCTAGGTGGTATAGAGTCCCTACTTTTCTACATAAATAGTATCCCTCTGTGCCAGATAACTGCTGTCGCTCTGGCGCCGCAGGTGGGTCTATGTCTCATATTTGGTGGAGTTGTCCCTCCTTACGGACTTTTTGGAAAGCAGTAATTCAAACTATAACAGAGGTCACTGGAGTCTTAATCCCAGACTCTCCTGAGGTGACACTACTATGTATGTTCTCTATGCCGTTCTCCACATATAAACGCTCCCTAATTAGGCATCTCCTTCAGGCTGCCAACAGTCATCCCACGTGAATGGAAATCAACAGATCCTCCGACTCTTGACGAGTGGTTCCAAGAAATTGCTTTAATTTAGAGAATGGAAAACTTGTTGGCACAATTTCTAACTGCCTCCGTACGATACATATCCACCTGGTCCCCTTGGATCACGTTCCTCTCGTCACCTACATACCTTAACCTGGTGACGTGACACGTAGTTTCCCTTTAGGGGTAGCCGACATGCCGATAGGGAGATTCACCCATTTTCATATATTAATGCCATGTGAATTGCTGCTCTTGATTTTTTTTCTTTCTTCATTATAATATTCTGGTTCTGGAGTCCAGGCTCACCACGAAGCCCACCCACCAGGTACCCTTTTCCACCCTTGTTTTATCTCCCTCTTGTTTTCCTTCCCTTTTAGGTGGTGTTTTATGCCTTGTAACTTGTAAAAGGATGTAATTCTCACCTACCCGTTGGGGTTCTGCCCCTATTGTGGTTTCCTTCTTCTTAGGGCCGGTTCACATCAGCATTGGCTTTCTGTTCAGAGATTCCGTCCGAGGTTTCCGTCGTGGAACCCCTCAACGGAAAGTCAAGCGGAAACCTTAGCTCCCGTTTGCATCACCATTGATATCAACGGTGACAGAAACATTGCTAATGGTTTCCGTTTTTTCGACTGAATTACTAGCGTAGTCAACTGCCCTAAGGAAGAATGTACGTCCTCTGTGTTTTGCTTTTTGTCTGTTTTGAAACTTAATAAAAACTTTGAATATGGAAAAAAGAAAAAATAATCATTTCTTAAATTGGGATTATATAATATTCTAATTTTCTGAGGGACTACATTTTGGGTTTTCATTAACTGTTACCGTAATCATCAACAATAAAAGAAAAAAATGCTGGAAATAGATCACTCTGTGTGTAATGAATCTATAGAATATACAAGACACTTTTTGAACTGAATTACTGAGATAAATTAAACTTTTTGATGATATTCTAGTTCATGGAGAAGGACTACATATGTATGTATATATATATAATATATAATATATATATAAATATATATATATACACACACACACACACACACCTACAAGCAAACTATATGTATTTCATTGTATGGTACCTGACTCCTATCAGTAATGCCTCTGGCAGTGCTTAATAGACATACAGAATGGCAGACCTTAAAGGCCATCATTAGGCCCACAGGAAACCATTGCCATATTAGGATCACATCGCCCCCTCTCTTTAATAGGTTAGATGCCACAGTCACTATTAACCACAGCATCACAATGATTACATGGCTGTAATGTACGTTCTGGTCCTGGCTGCTCCATACTCCTCCTTCCAAGCCATGGCACCGTTACATCATATGTTGGGAAAGGGTTAATATAACATTTAGCTGCACACAGTAGACAAAGCAAAACGACACCATTAAAAAACACTGCAAAATAGGCTGCAAAACGCTTTGTATGAAGCAAGCCTAAAGGGTTAATTTTAGCATTTCTTAAAATCGTGCTTATAATTCGCCATATGAAGAACGGGACGACTTTCCCGACGTGGTAACGCAAGATTCTGCGTCTGTTACTAGCAACGCTGGGTGTGTTGGGGGAAATATACAAATTGGATACGGGCATAAGTAAAATTATACATGAAGTTAGTTTCACCTAATGACCGTAGAATACCCTACCCGTGTGACAGTGAAATACCACTCCATTACCACTAAAAATCACTCGGGGGAACAAAATGCTGACAGACGGCAACTTTGTCCATGCAATCTCATGCCAACTGTATGATGCGATGTTCAAAGGATTCAAGCCATATGAACTTCCTACAGTGAGTCACAGCAGCACAGAGGTGTTGAAAGGGTCACATGTGGACTGAAGGCAGGACCATATGGGTTTGCTGGTGGGGGGGAGCATTTTTATGTGAATATGGACCTGGCTGTACCAGTATGGCTAACAGCACTACTAGCCCCTCAGTACTAGGATACAGGCGGAGGAAGTACGTTGGCAGAGATGGCGCCTGCTCCACATATTACATCAGTGGTAATAGCTGTTGAGGGTCTAGCACTCCAACCAGCATCTTGAAGAGAAGTTGCAGACAAAAGCCCCTTTCTTCCATATCAGCACATCTTATTTCTTTCGTCCAAGAGAAGCAATTATTTTACTACAGCAGAAAACTGCTTTCTGCTCTTCATCAGGCCGAGAATTGTAGAAGCGCAGATATGCCATTTCTCTACCAATACAAGCAACTGAAGCAGTGCCATGCTGGTGGGTGGCAGGAACTGCAGATGAGGGCATGACAGCCCAGACCCCACTGTTGAGTATCTCAGTCACTGCTTCAAAATGTCCCACCCGCATACCAGGGGCCCTTTCTAGGCACAGGAGGACAAGACGGTAGGGGATGGTATCCAGCATGCTTAACAATATGCAGCGTTGTCTGATCTCACAACTGTCGCTACTGAAATCCGGGACTAAATAGTCTCATGGGGATCTGGGACCAATTCCTCAGGATTACAACAAGTCAGTGTTAATGCCCGGGGCTGATCTCCTGAAAGTGGTGCGAGGGGCATGGTGCGCCTGAGTAAATCCAAATCTAGATTCTGGATGTCCAACTACCTGGAGACATACCTGCGTGAAGCAGCTTGTCCACATTGAAGCGTGTTATACAGGATTTGGAAAACCTGGCTGCCTTCTTTTAGAAATAGCTCCTAATCCGTAGATGGATTGTGTCTGGTAGTGCAGGTCTGCACAGAGCTGCAATACCAGACGATCCATGGACAGGTTATTGGAAAAAAGCAGCCTTGTTTTTCTAATTCTGGACAACCCCTTTAAACATTCACTTCTATAAACACAATTTCAGTGTCAAAGTTTTTAAAAGTTAGCACATCAGCCACCAGAGGGCGCAATACTGGCCAAGAGCAGCAACAGAGTAATCTCACATTACGGCTGCTGTGATCTGTTAGCTGTAGCAACTCCAGCCATGGAGTTTTAGTGCCCACAACTGCTGCACTTCATTCGTTTAAATGCATAGTTTGAATTTATAAAAAACTTTATTTAAAACAAAACCAGAACCACCACAAGAACGCTGTTTGGACACAATGTATTTAATTAGAAATTTTTACCTGACATCTGTACATTCCAAAACATAACCCATTCATACATTCTGGCGAAGAGCCCTGCGTCAATATAAATTAGAAGCATACAGCTTGAAGCAGGGTGGCTTCTCCGACGGACTGCAAGGCCCATTTCACCACACCACAGGACACTGAGGGGCATGTGTTGGCAAGTCAATTTAAACACTTGTGGTCAGATATCACGGCGGTAGGTCTAGATCGAAACGCCAGAACTCGACATTGCTGATTAGAGTACAAGCCCTACGGCCAGACTGGCATTCGAAGGTAACCCAAATGCCAAGCTGTGTTGGCATACAGACAAGGATGGGCAAGATATTTACCTAAACAGTCAGACTGATGGCAGCAGGTGAGGAGGAACATTAGAGCCAATCTGTCACCTTAGTGGGCAGAGCTATTCTGGTGGCCAAAACCAAAACCAGTCCCTCTTCTTGGGTACCAGTGCAACAGGTGTGAGTCAATAGACTGGCATCACAGTGGCATAAAATGGCTTCCCGGGTGCTGGTTCAGCCTGAAATTCTTTAAAACCCTATAAAGCATTCAGCAAATAGGGCAGAACACTGAATAATCTTGATACTGCAATGAATGACTCTGGTCGGGGGAGGGGGGTTACGGAATGATCATAGAATTTGGCAGAGCGCACGTGACGTCTCTGCACCTCACAAGCCCGTCAGACGGTTAAAAAAAAAAAAAAAAAGGAAAGAGGGGGTTGTGGTTCCTATGGACCACAAGTCAGTGCTTCCACCAAGTACTGCAGTAGGGACACAGATTTACGGCAATGGGAGGTGGTGAAAGAACTGAAGACGAGAGGGTCAGAGGAGATGGGGGAAGGGGGGGGGGGGGAGATTGACAGACCGTCGTCCAAATAAGGGGTTAAAACAAAAACTGTAAAAAATATATATAAATTTAGAGTCTCATAGAGACAGAACGATCCCATTCCCCCTCTCCTATCTAAGACATGACGCCCAGGGTAGGGGAGCGCTGGTAGGGAGGACAGAAAGAAACCATCTTTAAAGCTCATCTTTCTGAGGCGATTCTTCCTCATCTTCATCTTCTTCCTTCTCTTCCTCCTTTTCTTCCTCATCGTCGTCATCCTCATCGTCGTCGTCATCCTCCGCTTCCGCTTGGGGCTCTTCCTCTTTCCTCTTCTTATCCTCTTCCTCCTGGTTTTTGCGTTCTTCCTCATCTTGCTGTTCCTTCATCTTTTTCTCGGCATCCTGAGGATTGAGGGGGGAACAATTGTATTGAATCTCATGTCTGATTATCAGGTCAAAGTGACACCACTGAACCCCTCTAAGACGCTGATCCCACGTAGGCTACCTGCGGTCAAGGTCGGTGTTCTAAAACATGGGGATAACAAACGAAGCACCCTGCCCGTTTGGCATTTCAAAACATTTTAGCAGCTATATATTGGGTGGACTTGAGATGAACGCACTATGGCACCAAAATGGCGCAACATGCCACGATTGCCACGTTAACACTAGAAGAGCCTACCTTTCTAACAGCCCATGTCTTGGTGGCATAGTCTTCTGCGTATTTCTCGTCGTCCGTAATCAAGATGTCGTCAAAGATGGTTCCAGATTTCACCTGCAAGAGCCGATCGAATGAATCAAGAGATAAGAGGTTCGGTAACAGTCAAGCGAGGCGGCCATATTTATGTCCTTACCTGCCACAGATCAAAGCCGAGCACACCAAAGTCATCGTAGGCATACAGGTCTGTATCTGGGGTGTATTCTGGGTTATCGATCTCGGGGTGTACCCACTTTCCTTTGAAGTCAGGGTTATCGATCTGACGGGGTTTCCATTCTCCCTATTGAGACAAGGATCATATTTTAGTAGGAACATGTGCCAAAACAAACGCTGGCTGTCAGGTCAAATATCTCACGTTCATAGTGACATTCAACTATTGTTTATGGCTCTGGCCAAGCTTGCAAGCTCCTAATTCTAACACTAGGCACCATTCAATTATTCTTCTCTGTTCACAGCCAAAGCCATGCTTTATAAAGTGAAATGACTGCCTAGAGGTGCCTTCAAGTAAACCCTCTAAGCACTTTTTGGCGGAGAGGGTGTAGGTTGCCCACTTTCCGCAAGCTGATGACTGTAGGGTTGCACTAGTCATGAGGGCATTTAATACAAGTTCAAGGGCCTGCAAAGATCAGAGCGGATTAACTTCTGGGCAGTGAGTATAGGAAGCCAATCATTCAACATGCCCATGTCAACATTTACTAGAACTCCAGATCATGCCAGTTATGCACCAGGAATGATACCGGAGATGCCCAGTGTAAGTGTGTGACTTGCCGATGGTCACCCTTCAGCTCACCTTGTACTCCGGGTTCTGGATAACAGGCGGCTCCCACTCTCCGTCCATCTCCTCATCCCAATCTTCTGGTTTCACTGCGTCTGGGTCAGGAACATGCTCTGGTTTCTCCCAGTCCTACAATAAAGTTTGGAAAAGAAGAAGTAAACTCTATACCAGAGTCCAGACATAGGAAATCTGAATAGCACCTGCGATCTTCCTATAGGTGGCGCTATGCACTCACCTCTGGTTTCGTATCCTCTGGGTCATCAATCTTTGGGCGCTCATCCCACTCATCGGGCTTCTTGGCCTCGGGGTCTTTGATCTTCTTGGGGGGAAGGAAGTCCCAGTCGTCCTCCAAGCTGCCAGATTCCACCTTGCTGTTGTCAATCTTCACCTCGTAGGAGTTATCAGGACGCACGATCAATGTGTACAGATGACTGTAGACGTCATCCTGGGGGAGAGAACCAGAGGTTGGCACTTCGACGGTCAATGTGGGCATGTCAAGCCCGTTGACAACCATAAAATTAGGGATAGGGATGATGGGTGTGCTGGTCCAGACACATTTACATATGTCAGCCCACAGGGCCACAAGTAGAGACTACGTCATCTCACCTTACAGCGGATGTCCTTGTTGATCTGCAGGTTCTTGTCCTTGTAGTTGAAGATCACGTGCACCTTCTTTGTAGGAGGACCACAAATATCAGGACCTGGAAGACAATTTGGATATTCTAAATAGATCCCAAAAAGGGAAAGAATTAAAGGAACAGCCCTGTCAAAAGGGATACACGATTATGCCTAGTGTAAGGACTGAGGGGGCAGATCATGACGGGTTACCAAAAACACTATAGGATCGCCGTGCGGAAATAGTCAGTCATGCCCTGTCCCTGAGCTGTAGGATTTAGTGACACCAGGTGTCTATGAAGGTGCCATCATCATGACCCGGAGATGGGAGCAGGTCAGTGCAATAAACACCTAAAATTGGAGTGCCCCTTTAAGGCCTAATGGACATGCCCATTGCGGTACCTTTGTCGGCAAAAACCTTCTGCAGTGCATCCGTACGTCATCAGTATTCACGGATATCACCAGTTTGTCAGGTCGCAAATCTGGACCGTAAACCAACGTCATGTTTTTGCGGCCCGGATTCGCAGCCCCCACATGGATTTATGAGTCTATGGTCGTGTACAAGGCTCCATAGAAATGAATGGGTCCGTGTGCTCTGCAGAAAATCGCGGATAGTACACAGACAAAAAACTAGTGTGCATAAGGCCTAAGGAAGATTTAATCATGTAGGACTGTCAGCTGATTAAATTGGCGTTCACAAAATTTTCAGGAGGAAAATAAGGCCATTCAAATACTGGCACATTTCTAGGAGAAACCATCACTTTACAGAAGGTGGGGTACAAACAGCTGTGCCCCTCAGGATAAGACCTTAACATCCTAGATATGCCACCAATGTTTCTACTGTAAAACAGCCCGATATTAACAGCTCCCCCTGCTGGCAGGGCCTGGTATACTCCCACCCTGTGTGTTACCTACCGAACATGATGTTATACTTGGAGTCTCCATGCATGTCTGTCTGGTCCAGGGTGCCAGGGAAGAGCTTCACGTAGCCACCTCCACAGTCAATGTTCTGCTCGTGCTTGACGGTAAACTGGACTACCAACGTTTTGTCTTTACTGGAGAAAGAGTTGAAGCGGGCAGACTGGGCATAGAAGCGGGCATCCTGACTGGTCTGCAGACCTGAATAGAACAAGCACAAAGTAACATTAAGACGAGCCACATCCAGCAAGTAGTAGAACAAGGCAGGTTCTGATTGGTCCAGGAGAAGGTGATCTGATTGGACAGGTGGAGCTTCACAGGGGCCAATTTAATCTCCAAGCCACAAGTTGTACCACTCCAACCAGGGGGGAAACTACAACTCCCAGCATGCCATGACAGCCTGCAGCTGTCAAGGCATGCTGGGAGTTGTAGTGTCACACCATTATCAATCTATAGACGTTTTACAGCGTCACCACTCACCTTGGTCTTTTTCAGCATCTCCGTAGAATTTCCCGGCACTAATCTTGAACTGGCCGTAGTCGGATTTGTGCTTAGACTCTACCCAGCGTTGTTTCCAGCCATCTGAAAGACACGAGGTATTAGAAGCGCTCATAAACCACGCCGACAACAATCATAACTAGATCCTAGAGAGCGGCACAAAACCTATGCAGACATGTGATGCAATAAAACGGTACTGTGGCTTAGGTATGCGAATACCACAGGCTGCAGGGAATGCTGGGAGTTGTAGTTTAATAACTTCAGATTGCAGACCATTGGGAGCTCCGCTATCATTTCGTATAGCCCAAGCCTTATGGGCATCACCGGGCACGCTGCATTTATTACATGTACGCCCATTGACTAATGAGTGCAGTGAAGGAATAATTCTGACTACAGACCATCACTGTAAAACTTCCTCTGGAAAGTTATCTGATGTGGACTGCCCCTTTAAATTAACCCAAAGAGTAGAAACCGGTTGAGGTGCAACATCCTAATACACAACCAACCCCAACTCTGCAACAGTGGAGGGGGGAGCGCCATGTAAGCATGTCAGACATATGAAAGAAGTGCCCACCCCCTGTGATTGGTGACATACAAACTGGGGGTGTCGCACCCATTCTGATACCAGCCAAGGTTTCTTCCACACACCCCCCCCCCCACTCATCACTGCCCATTTGCTCCCATATTACAGTAATTACACGGTGAGCGGCCGCCCCGGTTTACGCATTAGAAACGTCCGCGTCCTAGCCGGGTAATGCTTTTTCTTTCCATATGACTACAGGAGCGAGGCGGGGAGGAGGGTGGAGCAGCAGCAGCTCCCTCCCTCCCCCTCCTGCTTCCAGAAGATTCAATACTACTCCATACATCTGCATGGCTCAGGAAGGAAGGAGCGCGAGGATGAGACAACCCCGGACAAGACAAACCAAGGGAGCCAAGAGCACCTACATCCAGGGGTCCCCAAAAATACTTAGGTGGGAAAGAATATTCTGAGAGTTTTAGGCTCACATCATGATGCAGAGGGGGATACGTGGGCTATATAGGATATAGGATAGTACGGGCACATCTACCATAGTATGGATGGACAGAATTTTAGACGTCACATCTATAGCACCCTACAAAGCAGCAAAGCAAGACCATCCAGACTCACTACAATGTGATGCCAACCATGACCAGTCATGCCAAGCTACAAGGATAGCCTAGGCAGGCAGATCGGATATATTCTATATGTACCGTAATATATAGGGATCAGATAACAGGAAAACATGCAGATAAAAGATGGAAGCTCCCAGAACAGGGGATTATGCTCATAGATTTGAATATAGATCACAGCTAACACCCAACTAAAATTTGACCTTTAAAGTAAATGCAAACATTCAATTGGAATCAGCCATGGGAAAATAGTTGTCAACCAAGCAATAGGCCAAGTATATCGGAGGTCTGACAACCGGTATCTATGTGACAGTGATCAGACATGGGCCCACCTGCGCATGGACAGTCAGGCTCTGGATAAATCCCTAAAGAGCACACAATGCAAATGAGTATTGGCCGTAAATTACACATTGCTAATTACCCACAATGCCCTCCCCCGGCCTCATGGGACACAGTACTGTGCGTCACCCTGTCATTAACCATAACACTTCTATTGAAAAGGCACTACAAGCCCCAGAATTCCCTGCCATACAGATACACGGCAGAGCACGATGGGAATAGTAGTTCCATGAGTCAGCTCTAGTATAAAGTCAATGTAGTGTTTTACCTCCGTCACCGAACTCTTCATTAAAGTAGACAGCGGGGTCAGCTGCACACAGAGCCGCCAGCACCGTGAGGACGAGGAGGGAAATTCGGGCCATGTTGATGCCCTGAAAGATCTGTCACTAGACGCGTCTAAGAACCACTGAGCACCCGGACCTCGCCGGACGCTGCTCTTATATGCCCTCAGAGCTCCCTCCCTTCGGAAGCGTCCGTATTGGCTGCTCCAGTACCGGTGTCCGCTTTTCATTGGATAACGTATTCTGCCATTCAAGGTACCCAGATGGCTATTTTTGATTGGATGCGAAGTTGGCCAATGAGATAGCACCACGCAGGGGCCTCCTACTAGTCGTCTGATGGTTGGATGAGGGTGTGTGCAAATGGAGGAAGGCTGCGGGATAGGTCACATGGTGCAGGGCAAGGGAGAAGCGTAGCACGTGATCTTTTCCGGCTGTGGGTGTGGCCTGGTAGCCTTGGAATTAACATAATTGAATAGCTAGAGCTCTATGAGACTTCTAATTATCAATGTGATTATTGTATAGTCCACCCAGCAATGGCCGACACTCCCCTCAATGTCCATGCAGCCTGCATGTATTTTACACCTAAACACATATGTATGTTATAAGGTTTATTATATAGCAGGTGTCTTGTCTTGTGACGCCTGGTATCGGGGCGTACAAATTTACCAGACAAGACGCAGTAAAGAAAAAAAAAAAAAAGTACAACTTTCATTCACGGTCTGATAACCGATCATCATTAGACCACTGTATCCCAGAGATATACGATGTTGCCATATGTGGCAATATACTGTGCAGAGAAGACCCCAGCATTAATCCAGACCCTAAAATGTATCCAAACCCCCGACCAGACCAAAAAGTGTATCCAAAGACCTGACCAGACCCAAAAATGAATCCAGACCCAAAAATGAATCCAGACCCCCAACCAGACCAAAGAGTGTATCCAAAGCCCTGACCAGACCCAAAAATGAATCCAGACCACCGACTAGACCCAAAAATGAATCCAGACCCCCGACCAGACCCAAAAATGAATCCAGACCCCCGACCAGACCAAAAAGTGTATCCAAAGCCCTGACCAGACCCAAAAATGAATCCAGACCACCGACCAGACCCAAAAATGAATCCAGACCACCGACCAGACCCAAAAATGAATCCTGACCCAAAAATTAATCCAGACCACCGACTAGACCCAAAAATGAATCCAGACCCCCAACCAGACCCAAAAATGAATCCAGACCCCCAACCAGACCAAAGAGTGTATCCAAAGCCCTGACCAGACCCAAAAATGAATCCAGACCACCGACTAGACCCAAAAATGAATCCAGACCCCCGACCAGACCCAAAAATGAATCCAGACCCCCGACCAGACCAAAAAGTGTATCCAAAGCCCTGACCAGACCCAAAAATGAATCCAGACCACCGACCAGACCCAAAAATGAATCCAGACCACCGACCAGACCCAAAAATGAATCCTGACCCAAAAATTAATCCAGACCACCGACTAGACCCAAAAATGAATCCAGACCCCCAACCAGACCCAAAAATGAATCCAGACCCCCAACCAGACCAAAGAGTGTATCCAAAGCCCTGACCAGACCCAAAAATGAATCCAGACCCAAAAATGAATCCAGACCACCGACTAGACCCAAAAATGAATCCAGACCCCCGACCAGACCAAAAAGTGTATCCAAAGCCCTGACCAGACCCAAAAATGAATCCAGACCACCGACCAGACCCAAAAATGAATCCAGACCACCGACCAGACCCAAAAATGAATCCTGACCCAAAAATGAATCCAGACCACCGACTAGACCCAAAAATGAATCCAGACCCCCGACCAGACCAAAAAGTGTATCCAAAGCCCTGACCAGACCCAAAAATGAATCCAGACCACCGACCAGACCCAAAAATGAATCCAGACCACCGACCAGACCCAAAAATGAATCCAGACCACCGACCAGACCCAAAAATGAATCCTGACCCAAAAATGAATCCAGACCACCGACCAGACCCAAAAATGAATCCAGACCACCGACCAGACCCAAAAATGAATCCAGACCACCGACCAGACCCAAAAATGAATCCAGGCCAAAAAGTCGGGGGGACCAGACCAAAAAGTGTATCCAAAGCCCTGACCAGAACCAAAATGTATCCAAACCCCTGACCAGACCCAAAAATTAATCTCAACCAGACCCAAAACAACCCAGATCCAAAAATTAATCCAGACCAAAAAATTAATCCAAACCCGCGACCAGGCCCAAAAATCATTCCAGATTCCAACATTAATCCAGACCCCCGACTAGACCCAAAAATGAATCCAAACTCGTGACCAGGCCCAAAATTAATCCAAACCACAAAATTAATCCAGACTAGGAACCAGATCCCAAAATCAATTTACACCCCAGACCAGATCAACATTTTCTTACCACTCCCAGGTTCTCTTCGCATGCAGTCGCCACTAGACACAAGGTCCTGATATTGGCCGGCGTAGGATCCTGTGTGTGGCGCGTCCGGAGGTGACGAGGACCAGGGAGCGAGGAGCAGTAAATCATACTGGCCATTTTCTGTTGGATCAAACCCATATGATAATGCCGGGCCCCATTGAGTCTACGGCCCCCTTGGTAGTTGCGATGCCCGGTCCAAAACATGTATGAATCAGAACTGTCGCTGGTACGGATAGCAGTGTGGTTCAAAAACATCGCACCTACTGATGGTTCAAACCATATTCCTTCAAATGACACCTGATGTTTTAGGGACCGACATTTACTCCAGCGCCTCTTGTCTGATGTTCCCTTGTGCCCAAGGTGTATACTTTAACTCATTATATAATGCTACATTTTGCAACTTTCTAATATACTTTGTGTATCAATTAGTTACCATTTCCACTGACTCTGCTTGCTGTCAATGAGTGGAAAAAATTATTGTTTACATTCAGAGGCTGGATAACCCATACAGATCTAATGCCACGTGCACAGGGCAGAGGCTTTATTCAACCGAATATGGCCCATAGGTAAAAAAAAATACAATAGAACAATACTATTTCAATTTATCTCCTGGCGCTTCATACAGATGTAGCAGAGCTGAATTTGTCATTGAACTCTTTGGACAACTCAATTTGAGATAATTTAGTAGATTTACCTGCAGTCCTCTGAAAATCCACTATAAATTGTGTCTAATGACAAACTATGCTCAGTTACATCTGATACAGTGACCTCATCTACATCTGACCAACTGAGCTCAGCTATATCTCTTAGGCCTCCATCACACACAACATTTTTCTGTCAATTTAAACTGCATCCAAAAACACTTCTAAAAATACTAATGTTAATAAAATGTAACATGCATTTTTTAAGGCGTTTTTGGGTGCCATTTTGATAATGTTTTTTTCTGTCATTTTTGAAGTCCTATAGAGAAGCCTATAGGGAAACCGGATGGAAAAAAACACAGAGCAAATGCCACTGACCGCAAAATTGCCTCAAAAATGCCACAAACCGAAACTTAGTTGTGAGTAGCGCATTTTATATTTTACCAAGACTTTAATGTAACATCTGGCCACACTAAAAAAAAACGCTACAAAAGCGCCACAAAAAGAATCACGGAAAATAAAAAAACAACAGCAAAACGCTGAGTGTAAGAGTATGTTCACACGTAGTCAACAAAAACGTCTGAAAATCCAGAGCTGTTTTCAAGGGAAAACAGACCCTGCTTTTCAGATGTTTTTTTACCAACTCGCATTTTTCGCGGCGTTTTTCGCGCCGTTTTCTACGTCCGTTTTTGGAGCTGTTTTCATTGGAGTCTATGGCTATGTTCACACGGAGTATTTTGGGGGAGGAATATCTGCCTCAAAATTCCGTTTGGAACTTTGAGGCAGATATTCCTCTCCCTGCACGCCGATTTTCGCGGCAATTATCGCGCTGTTTTTCGCCCGCGGCCATTGAGCGCCGCGGGCATAAAACAGCGAGATATACGCTTTCTCCTGCCTCCCATTGAAGTCAATGGGAGGTCGGAGGCGGAAGCGCCCGAAGATAGGGCATGTCGCTTCTTTTTTCCGCGAGGCAGTTTTACTGCTCGCGGGAAAAAGACGCCGACGCCTCCCATTTCTGCCGAGTTTTGCAACGCGGTTTCCGCGTCAAAAAACTCGGCAAAATACCCCGTGTGAACATAGCCTATGAGAAAACAGCTCCAAAAACGTCCAAAGAAGTGTCCTGCACTTCTTTTGACGAGGCTGTATTTTTACGCGTCGTCGTTTGACAGCTGTCAAACGACGACGTGTAAATGACAGGTCGTCGGCACAGTACGTCGGCAAACCCATTCAAATGAATGGGCAGATGTTTGCCGACGTATTGGAGCCGTATTTTCAGACGTAAAACGAGGCATAATACGCCTCGTATACGTCTGAAATTTGGCCGTGTGAACATACCCTAAGGGTATGTTCACACGGCCTATTTTCAGCCGTTTTTTGGGCCGTAAACACCCCGAAATATGGCTGAAAATACGGGGGCTGGACTGCCTCCAAACAGCTGCCCATTGATTTCAGTGAGAAAAACGGTATTCCGTTTCCACGGGGCGTTTTAAAAACGCCCCATAAAAAGTGCATGTCACTTATTGAGCCGTTTTTGGAGCTGTTTTTCATTGTCTCAATAGAGAAACAGCTCCAAAAATGTTTGTAAAAAAACAGCTTGATGCTTAAAAAACGGCTGAAAATCAGAGGCTGTTTTCCCTTGAAGAACAGCTCTTTATTTTACAGCTCTTTTATTTTTTGTTAAGCGTGTGAACATACCCTAAATCCAGCCTTAGGCCTCATTTACACGAGCGTAATATACGCGCGTGCGACGCGCATGCTTTTCACGCGTGTCGTACACACCTATATTACTCTATGGGGCAGTGCAGACGATGCGTGAATTTTGCGCAGCGCGAGTGCGTTGCGTAAAACTCACGACATGTTCTAAAATTCGGAGTTTTTCGCGCATCACGCACCCATTGAAGTCAATGGGTGCGTGAAAACCACGAAGGTCGCACGGAATAACTTCCGTGCGAACTGCGTGATTCGCGCAAGAGCTGTCAAACTGAATGTAAACAGAAAAGCACCATGTGCTTTTCTGTTTACAAACATCCGAACGGAGTGTCTTACACATGAGCGAACCGACCTTTACCGGGTTCGGCCGAACTCGTTTTGACCGAACCCGGCAGGAGACAGTCACTGTGCAGGGTGCTGAAAGAGTTAAACTGGTTCAGCACCCTGGACAGTGACTTCCGATTCCAATATACGTGAACGTGTAAAAAAAAAAAAAGTTCTGACTTACCGATAACTCCCGGCTTCTTCCTCCAGTCTGACCTCCCGGGATGACAATTCAGTCCAAGTGACAGCTGCAGCCAATCACAAGCCAAGCACAGGCTGCAGCGGTCACATGGACTGCCGCGTCATCCAGGGAGGTGGGGCCAGATGTCAAGAGAGGCGCGTCACCAAGGACGCGTCACCAAGGCAACGGCCGGGAAGTTCTCGGTAAGTACGAACCTCTTTTTTTTTTAAACAGGTTACTCGATATGGTGATCGGAATGCACTGTCGAGGGTGCTGAAAGAGTTACTGCCGATCAGTTAACTCTTTCAGCACCATGGACAGTGACTGACGTCGACTAGCCTCATCTCTATGATGGCGGCTGCGCGAAAATCACGCAGCCGCGCATCATACAGGGATGACACACGCAGCTGTCAAGTGCCTTTTGCGCACGCAAAACGCTGCGTTTTTTGCGCGCGCAAAACGCACACGCTCGTGTAAATGAGGCCTTAAACTCAGCTCTGCTTTATCTGATCAAGCTCAGCTCTGCTACATCTGTAGCCTATAATGGATATATTGGCAGGCCCAGATGATTCCCCTGCATGTGTTTAGCAGTGGTCTCTTTCCTGTGGCTCTCCATCTGTTGTGAAACTACAACTCCTAGCCTGCGGCTGTCAGGGCATGCTGGGAGTTTTGGTTTCACAACAGCTGGAGAGCCACAGGTTCTAGACCAATGGTGCATAGTGTCAGGTTTATCAAAGCTAGTGCAAATTAAAAGTGGAGTAGTTGCCCATAGCAACCAATCAGATTCAAGCTCTCATTTTTCAGATGTCCTTTTGAAAATGAAAGAAGCAATCTGATTGGTTGCTATGCTCCACTTTTCTTCTGCACTGGTTTTGATAATTCTCCCGTTCCCTATTTTGAAATATACGTCAACGGAGGCCATACTGCTTTACATTGAAAATGTAAGTGTGTAGGTGGAGGGGCACATACTATCGTCAATGCTGATAAAGCACAGGAAGTCAGAACCGAAACCTCAACCAATACTTGTGTGTGAATCTCTGGGAACACTTGGTCAGCCATGCGGAGCCGCAGCACATTTATCTGATAAATCCTACATACAATATATTACTTTATTAACCCTTGAAGACATAAACAATGTTTTTCTTTTGCCTCATTGCTTTCCGCCCCTCGTAACTTTTTTATTTTTTGGTGGTATTTTTTGAGATCTTGCTTTTTGCGGGATGAGTTGCACTTTATGTAGTAGGTGTCATTTTTTGGTAGATTTACATGAGTGTTTAATTTATATTCCTTTTTATTTGGGGAAAAAAGAGGAAAAACAGCAATTCTTACAGTTTTTATTATTATTTTTATACTGTTCACCGATCATTATAAATTAGGTTATACATTTATTGTACAGATTGTTACAGTTGGGGATACCCAATATCTATATCTATCTATCTATCTATCTATCTATCTATCTATCTATCTATCTATCTATCTATCTATCTATCTATCTATCTATCTATCTATCTATCTATCTATCTATCATCTCATATCTATCTATCTATCTATCTATCTATCTATCTATCTATCTATCTATCTATCTATCTATCTATCTATCTATCTATCTATCTATCTATCTAATATATCTATCTATCTAATATATCTATCTATCTATCTATCTATCTCATATCTATCATCTATCTATCTATCTATCTCATATCTATCTATCTATCTATCTATCTATCTATCTATCTATCTATCTATCTATCTATCTATCTATCTATCTATCTATCTCATATCTATCTATCTATCTATCTCATATCTATCTATCTATCTATCTAATATCTCATATCTATCTATCTATCTATCTATCTATCTATCTATCTATCTATCTATCTATCTATCTATCTATCTATCTATCTATCTATCTATCTATCTATCTATCTATCTATCTATCTATCTATCTCATATCTACCGTGTTTCCCCGAAAGTAAGACAGTGTCTTACTTTCTTTTTATCCCCAAAAGCCCCACTATGTCTTACTTTCGGGGTATGTCTTATATTGGAAAAAAATTGTCGAATTATTATTTTTTTTTTTTTCACAAACTTTATTTAACTGTTTTACATTTTTTTTTTTAGTCCCACCAGGGGACTTCACTATGCGATGTGCCGATCGCATATATAATGCTTTGGTATACTTAGTATACCGAAGCATTATTGCCTGTCAGTGTAAAACTGACAGGCAACCTATTAGGTCATGCCTCCGGCATCGCCTAACAGGCAGATGCTGAAGGCAGACCTGGGGGTCTTTGTTAGACCCCCGGCTGTCATGGAAACCCGACGGTGACCCGCGATTTGTTTGCGGGGGCGCCGATCGGGTGACAGAGGGAGCTCCCCCCTCTGTCAAACACATTAAATGCCGCTGTCACTATTGACAGCGGCATTTAATGGGTTAAACTGCCGGAATCGGCGCACGCTTCGATTCCGGCAGTTGCAGCAGGAGCCAGGCTGTGTATAACAGCCGTGCTCCTGCCGCTGATCGCGTGGGTACAGTCTCGGTACCCGCGCCATCACAGGACGGATATATCCGTCCTCCTGCGCGAACTAGCAGCTGCTGAAAACGGATATATCCGTCCTTCGGCGTTAAGGAGTTAATACTGTGTGCATTACCGTATTTTAAGCAGGAGGCGGCATTGACAAGTGCAGGGGACGGCGCGGTGACGTATGGAGAGGGGGGCGGCGCGGAAGTGGGCAGGAGGCGGCAATACCCCCGTGTTTCCCCGAAAGTAAGACATATGTCTTACTTTCGGGGTACGGCTTATATTAGCCGACCCCCCTGAAACCCCCGATACGTCTTACAATCGGGGGTGTCTTACTATCGGGGAAACACGGTATCTATCTATCTATCTATCTATCTATCTATCTATCTATCTATCTATCTATCTATCTATCTATCTATCTATCTCATATCTATCTCTCTATCTCATATCTATCTATCTATGTCATATCTATCTATCTATGTCATATCTATCTATCTATGTCATATCTATCTATGTCATATCTATCTATCTATCTATCTATCTATCTATCCATCCATCCATCCATCCATCCATCCATCCATCCATCCATCCATCTATCTCATATCCAGGGCCGGCATTAGGATAGATGGCGCTCCGTGCAAAATTATCTTTCGGCGCTCCAACCCATCATAAAAGAAATCCCCCATAAAAAAGTATATTGCCCCCCCACAGTATATAGTGCCCCTACACAGTATAATGACCGCTTAGTGGCCCCCACACAGTAAATGCCCCCCTCCCCTGGCTGCAACACACAGCCCACCCCTTGTATATAGTGCTCCCCTGTAGAATGTGCCATACAGCCTCCCTGTAGACAGTGTCATAATCTCCCACCTCCCCCTTGTAGACAGTGCCATACCGTCCCCCACCTCCCCCTTGTGGACAGTGCTCCCAAACAAAAAAAATTGTACTCACCTAGGTCCCGTTCCCACGACGAATTGAGCTGCTCCACGACAGGATGCTTGCGTAGCCGGCGTGATCCTGTAGCCTAGTACAGAGTTTTCCAACCTTATCGGACTCGAGGCACCCCTGGAAAAAAAAAATGTCCTCAGGGCACCCCTACCAGAAATTGTTCAGAGAAAGACAGAAAACGGCTAAAAACAAGCACTACACTCGTAGTGTATGTTCACACAGAATTTTTTGTAAGGCAGAAAAAATCTGATTACTGATTTTTAATTGACAGCGTTATTTCAGGTTTTATTTTTGCGTTTTTTTTAAGCCATTGAAGCCAATGCAAAAGACGCAGACAAAAAAAGCACAAAACGAGTGCCGCAGGTATTTTCTGCCTCCTATTAATTTCAATTGGAGGTCAGTGGTGGAAACCACTTGAAGACCATCAGCCCCCACTCACAGATGCCCCCTGTAGGTAGTGCCACACAGTCCTCTTGTAGGTAGTGCCACACAGTCCCCTTGTAGGTAGTGCCACAGAGCCCCTTGTAGGTAGTGCCACACAGCCTTCTGTAGGTAGTGCCACACAGCCCCCTTGTAGGTAGTGCTAGACAGCCCCCTTGTAGGTAGTACCGCACAGCCCCTTGTAGGTAGTGCCACACAGCCCCCTTGTAGGTAGCGCCACACAGCCCCCTATAGGTAGTGCCACACAGCCCCTTTGTAGGTAGTGCCCCATAGCCCCCTTGTAGGTAGTGCCAGACAGCTTCCTTGTAGGTAGTGCCACACAGCTCCCTTGTAGGTAGTGCCACATAGCCCCCTTGTCGGTAGTGCCACACCCCCCCCCCCCGTAGGTAGTTCCACACACTCCCTTGTAGGTAGTGCGACACAGCCTCCTTGTATATAGCACCCCTCCCCCTTCCTGTAGATAGCGTCACTGTAGCTCCCTGAAGGAGCGGAAACCCTCTGTGGCCAGGGATTCCGCTCCTGGACGGAGCTCCGGAAGTGGAATCCCCGTCCACAGCTTTGCTGTAGCAGCCACAGCGGCTGGTAGAGGTGCCGCCGGCCATGGGGGCGCCCTCATGCCCAATGTCGCCACTAGCAGCCGCCATGGCTGCTACAGCGGTAGCGACACCAATGAGAGAAGAAGCGCCCAGGCGGAAAGGCAGCTGTTGAGTCGCCGGGCCCGGGCACTTCTAAAACAAGCAGGGGAAGGGAGCCAGCGCAGCGCCCCCTTCCACCTGCTGGAGTGTTGCTCCCTGTGCAATGGCACAGGTCGCACACCCCTATGGCCGGCCCTGCTCATATCTATCTATCTATCTATCTATCTATCTATCTATCTATCTATCTATCTATCTATCTATCTATCTATCTATCTATCTATCTATCTATCTATCTATCTATCCCAGTACATGAGTCATAATATACATGAGCTTATAATACACAGACAGTTGTTAGGGCATATATCTAACAACAGTCAATATTGTTAGATAGCCCTGGGATCCTTCAAAGGATCCTGTTTGCCCATACAAGGTATGAGCCCTGATCGCATCATCGGGATTCCCTGTGATGAAATAATAGGGGTCTCCCCCTCAGTCTCTTCCTTTTTATACCACGATTAATCAGCGGTTTAAGCCCTTAAGGACACGGCCAAAGTTGTCCTTGAGGACAGAACAATTTTTTTCATATTTCCCTCTTTGCATCCCGGCGGTTATAACTTTTTTATTTTTTGTATGATGTAGCTGTATGAGATTTTGTTTTTTCCAGGACGAATTGTACATTTTGTAGGTACCATTTTTTTGGTACATGTACATTATCATTTAAAGGGGTTTTCCCATGAGAGACATCTATGACATATCCACAGGATATAATCCAAAAAATAAAATATTTGAAGCAGCACAAATCCCGATATCAGGAGCGGTGTCACGCTGTAAAATCAGACAAACCCAATCTGACGTAATGTAATCCTCAGAAAAAGCATGGTTGAACAGCAGCACACGTCCCCCAAATTTCAATCAATATGTTCCTTTATTGGTCAAACATCCAGTAAAAAATGGCTTGTATGATCTTCATTGCTATAAGCAAAGGTGTTTGACATACCTTGTAGTACTGGTACAATATCAACACAGGGAATCAGACCCAAAATATTGGGAGGATCCGGATTCATAGTCCAAGTGCTCGCTTCTATGGTTTAGAAATAATCCAAAAAATAAAATATTTGAAGCAGCACAAATCCCGATATCAGGAGCGGTGTCACGCTGTAAAATCAGACAAACCCAGTCTGACGTAATGTAATCAAACCCAAAATATTGGGAGGATCCGGATTCATAGTCCTAGTGCTCGCTTCCGTGTTTTAGAAATAAACCACGGAAGCGAGCACTTGGACTATGAATCGGGATCCTCCAAATATTTGGGTCTGATTCCCCGTGTTGATATTGTACCATTACTACAAGGTATGTCAAACACCTTTGCTTATAGCAATGAAGATGATCGTACAAGCCATTTTTTACTAGATGTTTGACCAATAAAGGAATATATTGATTGAAATTTGGGAGACGTGTGCTGCTGTTCAACCATGCTTTTTCTGAGGATATCCACAGGATATGTCATAAATGTCAGATAGATGTGGGTCTCACCCCTGGGATCTCCACCAATCTCCAAAACGGGGCCGCCTAAACCCCGTTCAGCCGCTCTGTGTTGCGGTTGAATGAGGTGAATTACGACCATGAAAAAGGTTATATGGTCGGGAGTTACGTAAACAGCGTAGCTCGCTGAGCTACGCTGTTTCCGTAACTCCCATATTAGTGAATTGCAGTTATGGAAGCAGCGTAGCATGCGAGCTACGCTGTTTCCGTAACTACTATTCAGTTCTATGGGACTTAAACAGCGTATCTCAGCGTTAAAAAAAAAAAAAGAAGAAGAGCAGTTTTTTGTTTGTTTTCTTTCTGGTTTAGAAAGACAAATCTTTCCATTCCATCCAGTACTCTCGGACTCGTTTAAAAGAATTGAAAAAAAACAGAGGAAAGAATAATTTCTGCTCACTTTTTTTTCACCCATCATCCCTTCCAGATACAACAGAGATCAATACATCGAGACCAAGAAGTCCTCTGACCACAAAAGACAGGGCCAATGAGAACAGGCTACTGGATCCACCTGTAGGGGGCAGACTCCAGACCTTTGCAGCTCAGTGGTCCAAAACTTCATCAGAAGCCTGTGTCTCCTCGACTATCCAGCGGGGATACGCCCTGGAGTTAAAAACTCGTCCACTGGATCAGTTCCTGTTAAATAAAAACAAAAACTCCATGGTCCCTTAACTCTTACAAGAAGTTATAAAAAAAAAAAAAAAGGGCTTTGGATGAAGTTCCACCACTAGGAAGAGGCCGGAGAGTGTACTCTCCTATATTCGCTGTTCCCAAAGTGGGAGGAAGATGGGGGTTGGTCATATGTTTGACATATTTGAACAAGTGTGTCAAACAGAAATAATTCAAGATGATAAACATCCAATCGGTGATCAACATCCTTCAGCCCAACTATATGATGGCTACTATCATCCTCATGATTACGCACCTACATATTCGAGTCTTCGAGGCTCACAGGAAGTTCCTCCGCACATGTAAAAGTTTTCTGATCAATCCCCAGATCACCCTGGCCTATAAAAATGGCTCTGCCCTGCCACCCCTTGCCTGAGAGTTGTTGTCTACCCATGTTCGTATAGCAAATGGTCCCTTAGTTGTATCCTGTTCCCAGTGTTCCTGTATCCTGTAATTGTTTGTTCCTGAGCTGAAGTCCAGTGTTAGTCGTGTCATCTGCTACGTCCAGGGTCATCTGTACCACGAATCATCTGTGCCAAAGAGTCTGTTACACTTCGTGTCTGTCTGGACTCTTACAGTTACTCTTGTTGTAAGACTTTTGCATAGACTGTTGTTTGGCCAGCTGCCACTCTGCTATGGCGGATTGGCCTAGTGGATCTACATACCCCAGGATCTAGAGGAATGGCTCATCAGCGCAACTTCTCAGGAAGTTCTTCAGGATCAACTTCTTACCACGCTGCAGATGCATCAAAGTCATGGGTTCCTGATCAATTGCAAAAAAAAAAAAATACCACCTCCTTCCATCATCTCGGCTGAAACATCTTGGGCTTATTATAGATACTCAACAGATGAATTTGTCCCTGACCGAGGACAGGACCAGAGCATCAAAGAAGCTATTAGGAACATCCTCATTTTTGGGGTTTATTCTGTTCGCTTTGCCATGAGTCTTGGGTCCACTGAACTCATCTATTGAGGCAGTCCCATGGGCCAAAACCCATATCAAAATCCTCCAGTCAAATATCTTAAGGCTCTGGAACAGAAATTCCCAATCTAAATCTCAAGTGGTGATTGTCTCCTCATCGTCTTTCCAAGGGACAGTCCCTCATCGCTCTTCATACAATAGCCCTCACTATGATGCCTCAGGTTAGGGCTTGGGTGCCCACGTAGGGGCACACTAGGTACAAAGGAAATGGTCCAGAATAGAAATGTCCTTATCCAGCAAGGAAATGAGAGCGGTTAAGTTAGCCCTCTTTAATTTCCAGCAACTCCTACACCAGTAGACGGTCCAGATCCAGTCTGACAACCTTCCGACTGTGTTTTATCCGAACAAACAGGGAGGTACCAGAAGTGCTTCTATGACACAGGAATGCGATCAAATTATGGAATGGGCATAAAACAACCTCCTGTCTATTTCAGATATGTACATCAGATGGAACTTCAACACCAGATAGGGCTGGTTAAGCTGATATTCCTTACATCTGGGGGAGTGGAACCTAAGTCAGAAGATATTCCTACAGATCACAGCCGGAATAGGAAATCCTCAGCTGGATGTCATGTCATCCAGATCCAACATCAAGACAATCAACTTTTGCTCTGTTTACAAGAAAGACCAGTCTGTGGCCATAGATGGCCTATCCATATTCTGGGAGAGGACTTTAATTTATGTGTATCCTCCGTTAATTCCTGGAGTCCTGATGAAGATTCGGGACGAAAGGAAGCAATTGTTTCCCATTGGCCAGAAGGGCATGATTTCGACTCAGGTTAGCCAGAGGACCTGTGGGTGACGTCATCATTCCCAGCCAGCTTCTTTCACTGCTGACACACAGCGTGACGTCACCCACAGGTCCTTCAACCTTGGCGTCGGAAGAGAGAAGACACATCAGCTCCAGGTGTCAGAGGCTACAGTGCCTAGTATGTGCAGGTAAGCATATCAAACTCCCTAGAGACGAGCATATTAACCTTTTGTAAGCCTGGAGCCGATGTATCTTCTCTGTCCGACGCCAAGGTTGAAGGACCTGTGGGTGACGTCACGCTGTGTGTCTGCAGTGAAAGAAGCTGGGTGGGAACGATGAGAAGTGTATGATGCTGATTCGTCAGCGTCATATACTTCTATTCACAACGCCCAGTTGGTAAAAACACAATACACGCCCAGTTGGTAAAAACACAATACACGCCCAGTTGGTAAAACGAGAAAACACGCCCAGTTGTCCATTGAAAAGCTCATTTGCATAAATATAAAATTGCTCATAACTTGGGCAAAAATGATCGTTTAAAAAAAAACAAAACTTTGCTGTTATCTACATTGCAGCGCCCATCACATTCAATAGGAGATAGGGATTTGATAATCTGGTGACCGAGCCTCTTTAAGACTCTGTTGCTAGTGACCATAACATTGGCCATAAGAACTGGTGAAATACAAGCCTTGTCCTCTAAGGTCCCATACCTGAGATTTCTTCGTGACGTTGTCGTCCTGAGAACCATGCCAGGGTTCCTTCCAAAGATTCCTTCTGTCTCAAACATAACTCAGGGAATAGTCCTTTTGAGTCAAGTGCCAGGTGGATTAGAGATTTTATCAAAAAGTACTATAAATCTAGGAGGTCAAGATTCCTCCCTTAATATCAGGGCGGATTCAATCAGATTCACCACCGCCTCATGGCCATAGAGGAAAAGTCAAATCTTTCACTGGATCAAATCTGTAAGGCAGCAACATGGGCATCACCATTCAACTTCGTGAAGCACTACCGGCTGGACCTCCATTCTGCAGAGGGTTCGTCTTTTGGCGAACAAGTGCTTAAAGAGGCTCTGTCACCAGATTTTGCAACCCCTATCTGCTATTGCAGCAGATCGGCGCTGCAATGGAGATAAGAGTAACGTTTTTGTTTTTTTAAAAACGAGCATTTTTGGCCAAGTTATGGCCATTTTTATATTTATGTAAATGAGGCTTTCTAAAGTACAACTGGGTGTGTTTACAGTAAAAGTACAACTGGGCGTGTATTGTGTGTGTTACATCTGGGCGTGTTTACTTCTTTTACTAGCTGGGCGTTCTGACGAGAAGTATCATCCACTTCTCTTCAGAACGCCCAGCTTCTGGCAGTGCAGACACACAGCGTGTTCTCGAGAGATCACGCTGTGACGTCACTCACTTCCTGCCCCAGGTCCTGCATCGTGTCGGCCACATCGGCACCAGAGGCTACAGTTGATTCTGCAGCAGCATCAGCGTTTGCAGGTAAGTAGCTACATCGACTTACCTGCAAACGCCGATGCTGCTGCAGAATCAACTGTATCCTCTGGTGCCGATGTGTCCTCGCTCGTCCGACACGATGCAGGACCTGGGGCAGGAAGTGAGTGACGTCACAGCGTGATCTCTCGAGAACACGCTGTGTCTGCACTGCCAGAAGCTGGGCGTTGTGAAGAGAAGTGGATGATGCTGATTCGTCAGCATCATACACTCCCATTCCCAACGCCCAGCTAGTAAAAGAATTAAAAACGCCCCGATGTACACACACAATACACGCCCACTTGGACTTTTGCAAGCCTCATTTGCATAAATACAAAAATGGTCATAACTTGGCCAAAAATGCTTGTTTTTTAAAAATAAAAACGTTACTCTTATCTACATTGCAGCGCCTATCTGCTGCAATAGCAGATAGGGGTTGCAAAATCTGGTGACAGAGCCTCTTTAAAGCTGCAACTATGTCTTCTCTCCCTTGATACACTGCTTTATAAGTCCCCTGTGTATGTGCTGCCGTAAGACGAACAGGAATTGTAAAATTTACTTACCTGAAATGTAAATTTCCTAGAGTCCAAGGCAGCACAATATCCCACCAATAATTTTCTACTGCTTGCAACTAATGCATCTTCATTCTGGTCTCTTGCAGCTTTATAGGGGAAGGCTGAGTACATGATTGCTTAATAGATTTTTTTGCATGTACTGCTTATTAACCCTGTCTCTTTTATCCGGCAGCCAATAGACTTTAACCCCTGTGTAAGTGCTGCCTTGGACTCTAGGAAATGAAAATTTCAGGTAAGTAAATTTTCAAAATATTCTTGTACATAGGGGGCAGTATTATAGTAGTTATATTAGTATTATAGTAGATATAATCTTGTATATAGGGAACAGTATTATAGTAGTTATATTCTTGTACATAGGAGCAGTATTATAGTAGTTATATTCTTGTATATGGGGGCAGTAATATAGTAGTTACATTCTTGTATATAGGGGCAGTATTATAGTAGTTATATTCTTGTATATAGGGGCAGTATTATAGTAGTTATATTCTTGTATATAGGAGGCAGTATTATAGTAGTTATATTCTTGTATATAGGGGTAGTATTATAGTTATATTCTTGTATATAGGAAGCAGTAGTATAGTAGTTACATTCTTGTATATAGGGGCAGTATTATAGTAGTTATATTCTTGTATATAGGGGCAGTATTATAGTGTTATATTCTTGTATATAGGAGGCAGTATTATAGTTGTTATATTCTTGTATATAGGGTGCAGTATTATAGTAGTTATATTCTTGTACATAGGAGCAGTATTATAGTAGTTATATTCTTGTATATAGGGGCAGTATTATAGTTGTTATATATTCTTGTATATAGTGGGCAGTATTATAGTAGTTATATTCTTGTATATAGGGGGCAGTATTATAGTAGTTATATTCTTGTACATACAGGGCAGTATTATAGTAGATATAATCTTGTATATAGGGAACAGTATTATAGTAGTTATATTCTTGTACATAGGGAGCAGTATTATAGTAGTTATAATCTTGTACATAGGGGGCAGTATTATAGTAGTTATATTCTTGTACATATGGGGCAGTATTATAGTAGTTATATTATTGTATATAGGAGCAGTATTATAGTAGTTATATTCTTGTACATAGGGGCAGTATTATAGTAGTTATATTATTGTATATAGGGGGCAGTATTATAGTAGATATATTCTTGTACATAGGAGCAGTATTATAGTAGTTATATTCTTGAACCTAGGAGGCAGTATTATAGTAGTTATATTCTTGTATATAGGGGCAGTATTGTAGTAGTTATATTCTTGTATATAGGGGCAGTATTATAGTGGTTATATTCTCGTATATAAGGGGCAGTATTATAGTAGTTATATTCTTGTATATAGGGGCAGTATTATAGTAGTTATATTCTTGTATATAGGGGCAGTATTGTAGTAGTTATATTCTTGTATATAGGGGGCAGTATTATAGTAGTTATATTCTTGTATATAGGGGCAGTATTATAGTAGTTATATTCTTGTATATAGGGGGCAGTATTATAGTAGTTATATTCTTGTATATAGGGGCAGTATTATAGTGGTTATATTCTTGTATATAGGGGCAGTATTATAGTACAAAAAGAAAAAAAGAAAAAATATTTTCCAAAACATACCAGGCACTCTTTGGGATAAGAATAATTTTATATACATTTTTATTAAATTCCATATAAAAATATATTTTAAAGATTTTTCATATATAAATATATCTCTTTCCTCTTTTATCCATAATACAAAGATTTTTTATAGGAAAAGAAAAGGGTTTGAGAAAACACATTTGTTTCAAACTAGATGTACATAATTTAAAAAAATGTCTCCTGGCCAGGATACCAACACAGACTTTTATAACATTACTTCCATTAATTTATCCCCCTCTAAACACAATGACATGTCATGATGAGATATCAAGTGTGAACGGAGACCAATGGTGTCTGGATAAAAAATCTTCAGAACCGGTTCTTATAGCTAATCTCTTATATGGGTCTGATTTTGGCTTATGTATAGAACACCTATTACCTAGATATCTCATCATGACATGTCATTGTGTTTAGAGGGGGATAAATTAATGGAAGTAATGTTAATAAAAATGTATATAAAATTATTCGTATCCCAAAGAGTGCCTGGTATGTTTTGGAAAATATTTTTTGTTTTTTTCTTTTTGAATTATTGCTCTCCGAAACGGCACCGTGCTATATATGGATTGCATATTTTGGGATTTCTATTAGGTATGGTTTATAACCATTTCTTGTGTTTAGCTCATATTTAATTAAGGAGGTGTTCTCTCCTGTTTTTCTTTACCTTGAGAATATATCCCTTTCCGCCTTGTGTGATCAGTGGTGTCTTCCTTCCCCCCTTTTTTTTTTTTCTTCTCTTTTTCTTCCTTTTCCCTTAAGAATGGCTTATTGCCTAGATGTAGAGGTCGATGCACAAATTGCTGCATTATTAAATTGTGTGGTCAATAGGAGTATAGAGGACTCAAGCTGAGATATATACTGCCTATTTAAAAACCATAGAAAATTAACATTGAACCATTTAAGACGTAAATGGGATATCCAAAGTTTAGAAGCATATAAAAAATCAGATATTACACCTAGAGGGTTACGTAGACGCACCGTTCCGGCTTCCCATTTCAAAGGAGAGGAGTTCCTAAAAAAATGGGATGAAGAATGTCTAAGACATTCAAAAAAATTAATGGATTTACTAATAGATGAAGAAAGAGTTATGTTGAGATCCCTTACTATGGAAATTGAGGATAGTGTTAGAAAATTGGATGAGTTTTCTTCCCATCTTGAATTTGAGAAATTAAATACTAATCTCAAGAGAGAAGTAGAGTTAGAACTTAGGGAAATCTCTACCCGTAAAAGGAAAAAATTTCAAAGAGATATTTTTGATTTTGAACAACAGCAAATTTTCTCTTTTTCAAATAAAAGGGAGGGATTTAATAGACGTAAACCATGGACGAGGAAAAATACATACACATCAACGGATGGGGAAACAACCAGTGATCTGTCAAGTGATAACGAGACAGGGAAATATACTAGAGTAGAAGATACACAAAGTAAAGTCTCTTTTTTAGGGGATCGAAACAGAGGAAGGTACGGAGAGGAAAAATTAGTAGACAAAAAAGGAGGGCCGAACACGAGGCAATGCAGGGGGAGATAGAATATAATGTGAACAATGTAATTAATTTAACAGAAATTGTTTTAACAAATGATCATATCTCTTTATTAAATCGTGGTTTAGGATTCTCACCAGTTACCCCCGGAAATAAATTTGAGATCTATAAAGACCTACACCTGTTTTTGAGGAAAATTATATTGAGACTTTGGCATGGGGAGAGAGAAAAAATAGAGAAGAACCAAGATAGCCATATAGAGATATCCCCCACGGATGAGAGAATGGGATCCAACTTACTGTCCAATCTTGGATTGACAGATATGAATGCACTAATAGATCTAGATGAGTTATGGAAGGAGAGTCACGTGTCTGGAGACATGGGAGATGGAGAGATGTTTACGGAGGATCTTATCCCGGAGTTTACGGGATTGCGAAAAAAGAGTAGCGTAATGCCCAGTGTCTGCTCTAATAGATGTACTCAGGCCTTTTTGGAGGCCATGCACAGGGACATTGACCTCATTGACTGGTCTTCCTTCCTGAGTGAGGACAATTTGACCAAAAAAGAACGGAAAGCATTAAAAGAGTTGAAAAATTTAAAAGATGTTATAATCAAACCAAGTGATAAAGGTGGGAATGTGGTCCTCCTCAGGGAGGAATACTATGTCGGTGAGATCAAGAGGCAATTAAATACTAATTCTTATGTTACCCTAACTGGTAACCCCATTCCAGATTTGACACACACACTAAATAGAAAACTGATGTTTGCTGTGGATAAGGGCTTGATAAGTAAACAAGAACTCCATTACTTGGAGATAAAGGAGCCACGTATACCTACCATGTATGTGCTTCCCAAGGTACACAAAAATAGAGATACCCCACCTGGCAGGCCAATTATCTCAGGGTGTGATGGCCCAACTGATCACCTTGGGAAATACATAGATGAAAAACTTAAACCATTTGTGGGTGCGCTCCCCTCTTTTGTCTTAGACACAGGAGATCTCCTAAGTAAATTGGAAAAACTTACGATTGAGGGTGATTTTCTGCTCGTGGGATTGGATGTAGAATCGTTGTATACCTCCATCCCCCATGAGGCTGGATTAAGGGCCGCTGCGCATTTCCTGGAGAGACGAGGTGGGGAATGGGCCCATCAAAATGAATTCATTATAGAGATGTTGGAATTTGTCCTGAACCACAATTGCTTCTCATTTGATGGCAAATATTATCGCCAAGTACAGGGGACAGCCATGGGGTCCTCTTGTGCACCTTCATATGCATGTTTACATCTGGGATGGTGGGAAGAATTTATTGTATATCCCCACCCTCTCTTTAGGAGATGCGCGGCTACCTGTCTCAGATACATGGATGATGTGCTCCTATGTTGGAAGGGATCGGTGGAAACCCTGGAAGAGTTTATTAAAGATCTCAATACGAATAGTTTGAATCTTGTCTTGACATTTACTTCAAGTGAGACTAATATCAGTTTTCTAGATTTAAATATTCACAGGGAAGGAAATCAGCTTATGACTACGACTTTCCGTAAACCAACGTCAAGAAATAGCCTTTTGGCAGCAAGTAGCCATCACCTACCTTCCCAAATTAAGGGAATCCCAATAAGTGAATTTCTTCGAATCAGACGTAACTGCTCTAGATTTGAAGACTTCAAAGGAGAGGCTCAAGACTTAACATCGCGCTTTTTAAATAGGGGATATCCTAAAAAAATTATAAAAAAAGGGTATAACAGAGCCATAAGACAAGATAGGAGGGAAATTCTTGAAAGGGTTAAAAAAGAAAAACATGATAATAGAGTACGGTTCATCTCAAGGTATGGTTCCCATTGGAATTTACTACGTAATTTAATGATTAAAAATTGGCCTCACCTAACTTTGGATAAAAGGATTGGTTCAATAGTAGGTGAGATACCAAGTATGGTTCCAAGAAAAGCCCCTACTTTAAAAGATATTCTAGTCAGTTCTGAATTTAAAAGAAAGACCATAGATAACGAAACATGGTTGAATAAACGACCAAAGGGGATGTATATGTGTGGCTCTTGCAATTGTTGCAAATATGTTTTGAAATCCGATACCTTTTTTGACAGCGAACATAAAAGAGAATTTAAGGTTTATAATTTTATCAACTGTCGTTCAACTATGGTGGTGTATTCAATTATTTGTCCATGTGGTAAGCAGTATATTGGAAAAACGAAACGGGAGTTACAGATAAGAATTAGGGAACATCTTTCAGACATTACAAAGGGCGAAATGAAAAGCCCATTGGCAGCACATTTTAAATTACATCATGGACAATCAACCAAGGGCTTAAAATTTATGGGAATCTACCAACTTTTTGAGGATAGAAGGGGTGGGGATCGTAACCGTATTCTTTTACAGAAAGAAACGATGTGGATTTATACATTGGGAACCCTCAACCCTAGAGGTCTTAACAATGAAATAAAATGTAATATGTTTTTATGACATGCTGAATTAATAATCCCCTTCTATTTATTGGTGGTTGCGTCTTTGTGGTGTAATATGATTGCCCGTCTTTTGGATACCTCTAATGGATTGATTACCTTGTGACCTATTCTCAAATGGTTTGATTCGACCCAATCTAAGTAAATATATTTTTTCACTCCTTGAAAATAGGAGGGAATAGACTTATGGGATGAATAAAGAACTAACTGTTATGATTTTCTGCCTCCGAGTGGTGGGGACTGGGTCCCTACAGATTTTTATCTGTTGTGGACCCGCTCCCTGCCCTTCGGAGACAGACATTAAAATCCTTGGATTCCGGAAGCGTTTTTGCCCTAATTTGGGAAAGCCTGTTTTATATCCCTTTATGTTTTGGAAGTGATCTTGTCGGTTTGGCATTGGGGTGGGGGTTGCGTGGATCCTTAAGGGCCGGCTGTGTAACAGCGTCCCGTGATTTTTCCACGCACCAACCAGCGAACTAATTTTCCTTTTATAAATACTTTTTTTCTCTGGATAAATTGATAGGTCCTATGGATGTTCTCTGTCCCTGGGTGATGGGGACTCGGTCCCTCCGGAAATATTCTCGGGGTTGGACCCACTCCCTGTCACCCGGGTACAGAGGATGCCTTGCCTGATTTTCGGCAGATAAAAATTAGCGGGACACTATCATATTACTGTAATAAATAGGTACTTTATGGGCTTAATGCTTTATGGACAGTCCGTTGACAGGTGCAGCGTCAAATTAGTGTTATACCATCTGAAATGCAACATGGATCTCTCATAATTATTTCATTTATTTAATATTTTGGATTTTTGATTTATTTTTATTTATTTTTTTATTTTATTTTCTTATTTATTATTTATATAATTTTCTGTTATATTTTATTTATTATAGACACTGCTGATCACTAATGGGTTTGTTAGGGATAAATGAATTTTTCTTAATCCAAAAAATGGGAATTTACTTGCAATGTACTGTGTGTATATGTTTTGGTATTTTATATATATGTATATTCCCGGATAGAAATGTATGATGAAATACTGAGGGGAATCTATAAATATGGATAAAACATGTGTATAATTGGACGTTTTGGATTTGAATCATTGGATTCTATGAGCACTTAATGTAATATTTTTACATATGGGTCCAGTTCCCTTTAAATTTGGCACTATAAAGATGCCAGACTTTACTGAACTCACGAAATGGCTCTGAGGAAATCCCGGTTCGGGATGAAACATGTCAGCTGATCAATTAGTCTACACCTGGCAGGTAGTGACGTCAACCTTGCCTCGTCTTGCAGTCTCCAGTGTTGCCAGAAAAAACCAACGTGGATACCAGCATATTACGATACCGACTCTCCAATGAGGAGTGTGTTCCATTGCTATAATTTGCTCACCTTGGGTGAAACCTCGGCTGCCCCCGAGTATAGGAAGATCCAAGCTATTTAACATAAGGATTGACCGTGGTTGAAGTGGATATAAGGAGAACCTTCCATGTGGGAATTGTGATCTGCCAATGATGAGATTGAAGGGGTGAAAAACCGGATTGATATATTTTTTTAAAATCTGCCTTAACTCTACAATTGCTCCAGGAGGAGGAACATAGTGAAAAAGAGTGAACTTTCAGTCCACCTTGAGTTGCGAGATCAACATAAAGATGAGTATTCAACTCTTTATCTATATTTGCATGGCTATTATATAAGAGGAACTGCTCCTGTTGGTTTCGGACCAAAATTCTAAAAGAAGGAGGAAAAAGCAAAAAATGCAAGTGTGAACTGAGACCAATGGTGTCTGAATAAAAATTTAACGTGGATACCAGCATAGCAGGATTCCGACTCTTAAATGTAGGAGCGTGCTCCATTGCTTAAATTTGCTCACCTTTGGGTGAAATCTCGGCTGCCCCCGAGTATAGGAAGATTTAAAGATGAATATTTAACTCCTTATATACAATTGCATTGCTATCACACAAGAGGAACTGTCTCTGTTGGTTTCGGACCAAAATTAGAAAAGGAGTAAAAAGAAAAAAGCGCAAGTGTGAACGGAGACCAATGGTGTCTGGATAAAAAATCTTCAGAACCGGTTCTTATAGCTAATCTCTTATATGGGTCTGATTTTGGCTTATGTATAGAACATCTATTACCTAGATATCTCATCATGACATGTCATTGTGTTTAGAGGGGGATAAATTAATGGAAGTAATGTTATAAAAGTCTGTGTTGGTATCCTGGCCAGGAGACATTTTTTTAAATTATGTACATCTAGTTTGAAACAAATGTGTTTTCTCAAACCCTTTTCTTTTCCTATAAAAAATCTTTGTATTATGGATAAAAGAGGAAAGAGATATATTTATATATGAAAAATCTTTAAAATATATTTTTATATGGAATTGAATAAAAATTTATATAAAATTATTCTTATCCCAAAGAGTGCCTGGTATGTTTTGGAAAATATTTTTTGTTTTTTTGTTTTTGAATTATTGCTCTCCGAAACGGCACCGTGCTATATATGGATTGCATATTTTGGGATTTCTATTAGGTATGGTTTATAACCATTTCTTGTGTTTAGCGCAGTATTATAGTAGTTATATTCTTGTACATAGGGGCAGTATTATAGTAGTTATATTCTTGTATATAGGGGGCAGTATTATAGTAGTTATATTCTTGTATATAGGGGCAGTATTATAGTAGTTATATTCTCGTATATATAGGGCGCAGTATTATAGTAGTTATATTCTCGTATATATAGGGCGCAGTATTATAGTAGTTATATTCTTGTATATAGGGGCAGTATTATAGTGGTTATATTCTTGTATATAGGGGGCAGTATTATAGTAGTTATATTCTTGTATATAGGGGCAGTATTATAGTAGTTATATTCTTGTATATAGGGGCAGTATTATAGTGGTTATATTCTTGTATATAGGGGGCAGTATTATAGTAGTTATATTCTTGTATATAGGGGCAGTATTATAGTAGTTATATTCTTGTATATAGGGGCAGTATTGTAGTAGTTATATTCTTGTATATAGGTGTTAAGGATCTGCCAGCTAGCTCCGTCTGGCCAGGCTGTGATAGGCTCTCCCACTCCTAAGCCTGCCATCCTGAGTGGTGGAAGATGGAGTCAGTCTCACAGACATAGAAGCAGGTGCAGACTGATTACCTATGGGCGTGGATACAGCAGCTGTGCCTGGCAGATCCTTAACAATAGGGGCAGTATTGTAGTAGTTATATTCTTGTACATATTCTTATAGTTAGTAGTTAGAATAATGTGTGGTAGAGAAGGTGGCATGTTCTATAATAGTGGGCACCCACATTGTACCTCATGTTGTAACCTACTTTCCCCGATGCCGTGTCATCCTCATTAATTAGTTGTCAAGAGAGTCATGGCGGGGCTGCTGAGAGCGGTGCATGCACAGTAAGCACGGCCTATTGAATTTTAATAAAGTTATGGACATTTAGCAAATCAGGAGGCTTGGCCGACTGGCCAAGCAGAGAGCTCAGTCATCCGGTCAATCAGAGCATTAGGCGCTCTATTTGAACATCTATGTGGTCTGGCTTCAGTGCCAGCTAATAGTTGTACTATCCTGGTTCCTGTGTGATATATTAAGGTGACGTTTACGTTCTCACCTATTTACTTAATGATTGTTCTTGGATTCTTCTTCTGCTTCGTTGCTATTGGTTACCTAACCCTGGACTGTCCAACTACTCTCCTTATTACTGTATTTGTACTTGTGGTTCTCCTCCTGCTATTTGATCCTTCGCTCGTTCCTGATCCTGCATCTGCCTCATCCTCTGGTATTGTCGCCTCTTGGACTCCTTCCTGGTAACGACTATTTGCTCCCATTTCTGCATCCTGCCCCTTAACTGTCGGCGACTACTCTGGGAATTGCGACCTAGGGAGGTTAAAGGGTAAAAAAAACAGGAATCCATTAAACTCTGCACCCCAGTTTTGCCAGAGCCTAACTGACTGCGGTTTTAGACATCAGCAGGTGTCATGTTCTGTTACAGTGTTTTCTCTCCAGAGACAGCAGTAATTACGGCAGGTAATAAGTCGTCACTATGTCCCTGTTGTTACCAATATACAAAGCCCTAGGTAATGTCTGTTTGGACAAGTAAATCCGTTGGGTTTACAATCCGTGATTATCGCTATTATAATATTCTTGTCTCATCCTTCATTGTGGAGTTCTTCATAAAAGCATGTGCTTTCAGTTGCCAGGTATGTACGGTCAGGTCAATACCCCCTCACTCAAGGCCACCAGTTGTGACTGGTTCCCAGTGGTCCCGCTGCGTCCTCCAACTGCTTCCCCTGTCTTGGCCCCTGCTTCCAGCATCTGCCTGCTGTCATCAGAGGAAATGTAGAGGGGCATCTTAGGAACAATACGGGGCATCTATGGCCGGCACACACTGTGGTTTAAAAAGGCAAGGAGGAAGAATAGGGCTATCCTCTGCTGGACCTAGAGGATCGTGTTGTATTGGGCCTACGGGAGGACCCTGTTACCATTTTCAAACCCCATAATATTTGTCAAATGGGTTGTCCAGTTCTAATAAATTGATGGCCTATCCTCATTTCCAATACTGCTCACAATATGAATCGTCAACACACTTGTAGTGGCAGTTCACAGAATTACAGCCTTCTCCCATTGACCGATCAGAGGATAGGCCACCAATTTCTTAGGACTGGACAACCCATTTAATGTTAAGGAAGGTATGGAGGGTCCCAGGCATGAAATCTTTGCACTAGGCTCCACAAGGGCAAAGTTGTATCCACCATAACAACAGGGCATGCAGCAACTTCTATAGGCCCGACCTCAGGTTGTCTCAAACCCCCTACTCCATGGACAGAGTGAACCTATAATCTCCTCAGGTACTGAAGGGTTAGCAAACAGGGCAGGAAGGGAGAGGAAATTGGCCTGAGGGTCACACCACCCTTATCTCCTCCTAGGTATAGGGTGAGGTAAGATTGAACCCCATACCTAGGTGGAGATAAAGGTAGTGTAACCCTCTCTCCTTTTTCCTCCTGCTTCCTGACTTGTTTGCCAACCCTGCAGTGCCCATGGAGAGTGGGAGCCCAGGAAATGTTTGCACTGGGCCCATTAAATTGGTTAACATGTCCCTGCTTGAGATCAAGGGCAAAGTTGTATGCACCATTAGGCCATGCAGCAGCTTCTATGGCCCCAGGTTGGCTCCAATCCACTACTCCATGGACAGAGTGACCCCATAATGTGCTCCCACTCTCCACAGGCACTGCAGGGTAAGGGTCATACCACTCTTATCTCATCCAAGATATGGGATGTAATCTTTTTAAATTCGTATATCTATACTAAATACCTCACAAAATTACAGCAGTACGTGCCGTGATTCCATCTTTCTTATAAAGCAGTCGTGGAGCTGCTGGCCAAAACGAGAGGGGAACATTGTCTTGTATAAAGAGCAAGCTTCCTCCTGACCCCTAGATTGGGATTTGCTATTGCACTCGCGAGGTTAGTACACAGATAGTGTGAAAAATACTCTTTTGTGGGGCGCTCTCGTGAAAGATTCTTAAATGATCCACCATAAGTATTCGAAAAAATAGTGATTTATTCGTATACATACATATAAATACTGGTGCTATGCATTTCAACCTCAAACTGAGGTCTTCGTCAGGCATTCCATGTATGTATATGAATAAATAACTATTATTTTCAAATACTTATGATGGATCATTTAAGAATCTTGCACGAGAGCGCCCCACAAAAGGAGTATTTTTCACACTATCTGTGTACTAACCTCGCGAGTGCAATAGCAAATCCCAATCTAGGGGTCAGGAGGAAGCTTACTCTTTATACAAGACATATAATACTATAATTTCACACTATCTGTCTATGAATTATTGGATCATGGGGGAAATCTCCATCCACGGAGCCATACACCCAGGGTCAACTCCGGAGGCCTGCCGAGAGTGCCAAAAATAGGAGTACAGAATCCCGATCTGCTCCAAAGTTGAGTTGTGCCGACGATCACGCACAACTTTATCAGGTGAGTCAAACCACATTCACCTATCTTTTACACAAATTATCCCCGATGGTATTACCTTAGAGAATTAGAGAAGCAACGTTTTCCCTCTCTTTTTGTTTTTCTATTAAGCACCTGCGAGGTTAGTGTTATTAGAGCATCTAAGGATCATCATTTAAAGAGATCTGTGGTGGTGACCGATCCTTTTTCACCTTGAAGATGTCTTGATAAGGTAAATAAAAACTAAGAAATAATTTTTGTTATATTCAAGTCAAGTATTACTCACCTTGCCGCGATCCAGGGCCGCTCTCCTTCTTGCGCCCGGCAGCTCATTGCACTATGTGCCGGGTTGGGTCTTCGCAATCAATGGCTTGCTCTGATGATGTCATGCAGCGGAAGCTTTAAAAGAGAAGATCCCGAATAAGAAGCCTATATACCCTTGCCTGTGAATAAGGTACATTTTATCTAAGCTAGTTGACCTTGACTCCTGAATTCTTGCTTCTGAAATTCATCTTCATTTTGTTCCTTTGGATTAGTCACATGGGACTTGAAGTTCAACCCCCTGGTTTAAACCCCTGGACGTCTTCTTGTTACGTCTTCTTCTCCTTTGGTTTATCGCATCATTGTCCGCTCTCCCAGCATCACTTCCTACAGTAAAACCCTCGCCAATTGGTGACTTCTCGATGCCACGATGCGGGGTGTGGACCCACTGGGCCGTAGCGCGTAGCGGGATGGCAGCTGACCAAACAGGTAAAGTACAGAGTCTATAGTCCAGAAAGGGTACCTATGGCAACTCGGACAGCAGCAAGGCAGGCTAGGCTGGGACCAGGCGGCAGGTAGACATCAGGCATAGAGTAGCGGAACGGGCATAAAATGCAGCACAACACAGCAACAGCTCAGGGTGGTAATAGATCTGGATAGCACGGGAAAGAGGATACAGGAACAGGGAACACTTGGAAACTGGAAGACACTAGGAGACCATTAGCACAACAAACTTAGGGTAAGGAACAACGCTCAGGCAAAGAACTAGTGGGTAGAGCCCCTTTTATAGTCCGTAACATTCAGGGCTTGATTGAAGACCTCCTGCAATTATACGCGCACTGGCCCTTAAAGGCCGTGCACGCGCGGGCGCCCTCCGGGAGACAGTCTCGATACCAGGAAGTGAGTGCCGGCGCCTCACTGGAGGACGATGCAGCAGAGAACACACAGGTCCATGGCCACGGCCGTTAAGGGGCCATAGATGTTACAGTATCCCCCCTCTTATGCCCCCTCTTCTTGGGACCAGAGCGGGAGAGAAACTTCCTCACGAGGACAGAAGCATCGATGTTCTTCTCTGGCTCCCAAGACCTCTCACTGGACCAAACCCCCTCCAATCTCCAATCCACTAAATAAAACATCCTTCCTCCCATCTTCTTGGTGGCCAGAATCTCCCTTACTTCTAAAGTCCTGGACGAGCCACCAAGGACCACTGCAGAACTAGGAGTCCTGGAGTAGCGGTTCAGGACCACAGGCTTCAGCAAGGAGACATGAAAGGAGTTAGGAATCTTGAGGGTAGGAGGCAGCCGCAGCTTTTAAAACACCGGGTTAATCTGTAGCAGGATTTCACTAGGTCCGAGGAACCTAGGGGCAAATTTGCAGGACGACACCCTCAACCGGATATTCTTTGTAGACAACCAGACCTTCGTACCTGGAAGAAACTGAGGAGGGGCCCGTCTTCTTGTATCTGCCTTTCTCTTCATGCGGTCCACCGCCAGCAGAATAGAAGATCGTGGCTGTTGCCATATCTGCAGAAAGTCCCTGAAGGTAGAGTCAGCTGCAGGCACCTGGGATATAGTAGAGACAGGAAGAGGTATACGACGATGTTGGCCATAGACGATGAAGAACGGACTGGAGGTGGTGGATTCACTAGTGTGGTTATTATAGGAGAACTCTGCCCACGGGAGCAGCTGCACCCAGTCATCATGCCGTCTGGAAACAAAGTGACGCAGATAGTTCTCCATAATCTGGTTAACCCTCTCGACTTGCCCATTAGACTGGGGATGATAGGCCGAAGAGAAGTCCAACTTTGCACCGAGGAGACCACAGAGTGCTCTCCAAAACTTCGAGGTGAACTGGACCCCTCGGTCCGAGACAATATGCAGGGGCAAGCCGTGCAGACGGAAGATGTGTTGAATGAAGAGGTTGGCCAATCGCGTAGCAGAAGGCAGACCAGTCAAGGGAACAAAGTGAGCCATCTTAGAAAATTGATCCACCACCACCCAGATCACACTGCAACCCGCAGAGGGAGGGAGGTCCGTAACAAAGTCCATTGCAACATGCTGCCAGGGAGCAACGGGCACAGGCAGTGGTTGGAGCAGACCGGCTGGTCTGGCAACTTTATTTGCTGCGCATGCCGTACATGAGGAGACAAAGTCCATGACGTCTTTGGGCAGCGTAGGCCACAAGACTGGCAGGCGATTAGATCCTGGGTCTTACGAGCACCTGCATGACTTGCCAGCTTGGAACTGTGACCCCAGCGAAGGATTCTTCCTCTGTCTGCCAGACGTACAAAAGTCCTTCCCGGAGGGATGTCTCTAACCAGTAGAGGATTCACAGAGAAGATGCAGGAAGGATCAATAATATTCTGTGGGGACTCCACAGCGTCCTCTGTCTCAAATGATCTCGACAAGGCATCGGCCCTCACATTCTTGTCGGTAGTGGAGTTCGAACCGGAACCGAGCAAAGAACAACGACCACATGGCTTGCCGAGGATTCAACCGCTGGGCCGTCTGTAGGTAGGTCAGGTTCTTGTGATCCGTGAAGACCAGGATAGGATGGACTGCGCCTTCCAGTAGGTGTCTCCACTCCTGCAGGGCCAGCTTGATGGCCAGTAACTCCCGATCCCCAATCGAGTAGTTGCGCTCTGCAGAAGAAAACAGCTTGGAATAGTAGCCACATACCACAATCTAGCCCTTCGAACCTCTCTGGAACAATAGTGCACCAGCACCAACAGAGGAAGCGTCCACCTCTAAAGAAAACTGTAGGGATACATCAGGATGATGAAGAATAGAGGCTGACGTGAAGGATTTTTTTAAGGATTCAAATGCGGATTCTGCCTTCGGAGTCCATACTTTGGCATTCATGCCCTTTTTAGTGAGGGTAGAGATGGGAGCTGTCAAAGATGAGAAGTTGGGAATGAACAGCCGGTAGAAGTTGGCGAACCCCAGGAAGCGTTGTATGGCCCTTAAGCCTTGAGGGCGTGGCCACTCCAGGACAGTCTTTACCTTCTCAGGGTCCATCTTGAAACCCTGATCGGAGATTATATAGCCCAGGAAGGGAAGAGACTTTTTTTCAAACACACACTTCTCTAGCTTGGCATAAAGATGATTCTCTCTTAAATGAAGCAACATCTGGCAGACATGACTCTGATGAGTTACTGGATCTGGGGAAAAAATCGAAATGTTACCGAGATACAACACAACACAACACAAACATAAAGGAGATCACGAAAAATGTCATTGAAAAATTCTTGAAACACCGCGGGGGCGTTACACAGGCCGAAGGGCATAACTAGGTATTCATAGTGCCCATCATGTGTATTAAATTCAGTCTTCCACTCGTCACCTTGACGAATCCGAATCAGATTGTAGGCCCCCCGCAGGTCCAGTTTAGAAAAAAAAATTGCCCCCAGTATGCGATCAAACAGTTCTGAAATCAAAGGCAGTGGGTGCCTGTTCTTCACCGTGATCTGGTTGAGGCCTCAGTAGTCAATGCAGGGTCGGAGGGATCCATCTTTCTTCTTGACAAAGAAAAACCCAGCCCCGGCCGGGGATAAGGATTTACGAATGAAGGCCCTCTCCAGATTCTCTTTAATATAGGCAGGCATAGACTGGGTCTCTGGCAAGGAGAGAGGGTACATTCTACCGCGAGGAGGGGACGACTCAGGAACCAAGTCGATCGGACAATCATATGCTCGATGTGGTGGCAAAGTCTCAGCTTCCTTCTTATCGAAGACATCGGAGAACATAGAGAAACAAGAAGGCAACTCTGCCAATGACTGAAGCGGAGGAGGCTGTGGTGGCTGGATATGACCCAGACAGCGGTCGAGACACTTGGTACCCCACTGGAGAACCTCTCCAAAGTTCCAATCCAGGACTGCGGTGTGCAAATGGAGCCAAGGCAAACCCAGCAGCATGCAGTTGACGGCCTTGGACGGGACAAACAGGGAGATGAGCTCAGAATGAAGAGCTCCCACTTGAAGTCTTAATGGCTTGGTCACGGACAAAACTGGGTCAGGCAAAGGCAGTCCATCTACCGAGGCAATGATCAACGTCCTTTCCAGCAGGACAGTGGGCAACTGAAGAAGATCCACATGGTCTTTGCAGATGAAATTGGCTGCAGAGCCAGAGTCCAGGTAGGCAGAGACCGGATGGGGCCTCTCGCCAGCAATGATGGTTACGGGAATGAACAGTTTGGAGGAGAGTTCTCGATTAAATGCAGTGGCGCCCAGGGTTGTCTCTCCAACCAAACCTAGGCGCTGGTTTTTTTTGGCCTCTGAGGACACAGACCCACGACATGGCCAGTGAGGCCGCAATATAAACAGAGTCTAGAGGTGCACCTGCGCTGTTTCTCCTGGACGGACAATTTTAGCCGATCCACTTGCATCGGAACCTCAGGCAAAGCAGTAGAAGGAGGCAAGAGGGGTTGCTGGAAGTTAGGCGCCAGTCTAGGGGGCCATCTCTCCTGAAAAACCTCATGAGATCTTTCCCTCAGCCTTATGTTCACCCGAGTGGCAAGCAGAATCGGGTCGTCCAAGACAGGTGGTAGATCTCGAGCAGCCAGTTCATCCTTGATCTTGGGCGATAGACCATGCCAAAAGGATGCCACCAAGGCCTCATTGTTCCAGGATACTTATCCTGCCAGGGTCCGGAACTGGTTGATGTATTCGCCCACGGAAGTGTCCTCCTGGCGAAGGTTAAAGATAGCAGTGGCTGCCGACGAGACTCGTCCTGGCTCCTCGAAAACTGTCCGGAATAACCGCACTAACCCCTGGAAGTCTTGGGTCTCGGGTCCCTGATGCTCCCAGTTAGGGTTTGCCACGATGAAGGCGATCTTGGTTCCATCCGACGGAAATGCTCGAGCGTGCAGGGTAAAATGGATATAGCATTGGTTCAGAAACCCCCGGCACGAACTTGCGTCTTCATAGAACCGAGAAGGTAATGGCAGCGAGAACCGAGGATCCGAGCCGGAACTGCCAGTCGGTATAGAAGAAAGGTCGATCTGAGGAGCTTGCATAGAGGCAGGAAGGGAAGCAGCTAGTGTCCCTAGCTGCTGTGCCATGGAGTCCACTGCCACAAGAAGCTGATCCTGTCTTGCTCGGAGATCCTGCAGGTCCGCCTGCATGGCTCGGGAGGGTGACATGTCCTTGAATTGACCAGCGGGGTCCATGGCCTGAGTGTACTGTAACAATGCGGGGTGTGGGCCCACTGGGCCGTACCTCGTAGCGGGACAGCAGCTGACTAAACACTTAAAGTACAGAGTCTATAGTCCAGAAAGGGTACCTGTGGCAACTCAGACAGCAGCAAGGCAGGCTAGACTGGGAACAAATGGCAGGTAGACGTCAGGCGTGGAGTAGCGGAACAGGCGTGGAATGCAGCACAACACAGCAACAGCTCAGCATGGTAATGGATCTGGATACAGGATACAGGAACAGGGAATACTTGGAAACTGGAAGACACTAGGAGACCATAAGCACGACAAACTTAGGGTAACGAGCAACGCTCAGGCAAAGAACTGGAGGGCAGAGCCCCTTTTATAGTCCAGTAACATTCAGGGCTTGATTGCAGACCTCCTGCAATTATGCACGCACTGACCTTTTAAGGCCGTGCACGCGAGGGCGCGCGCGCCCTCCGGGAGACAGTCTCGATACCAGGAAGTGAGTGCCGGCACCTCACTGGAGGACGACGCAGCAGAGAACACACAGGTCCATGGTTACGGCCGTCGAGGGGTAAGTCAGAACGGCGGGCCGTGGCCGTAGACATTACACTCGTGGACCACGAACCTGAAGATACGGCCAAGAAAAACCATACCCCCTTGTGGGGGTTTTCAAGGGCTGAGAACGGGGAGATTCCTTAGACTCCGCACCTTAGTTTAGCCAGTGTCAATGACCTAGTGGCCTCCACTAGATGGTTCTTCCTATCCTACCTTCGGCTTCCAGGTCCTCAATTCACCTTGGAAGCCCCATATTAATCCTAGCATGCCAGGTGTCCTTTTTCCACGTAGGCTTCATAGTTACTATTTATATAGCTAGCACATACATACACTGCTGATCTGTGAGAAACACCACCTCTCAGGAAACAGCTGTCCCCTGATGGCCTTTAGTAATCCTATCCAGTCAAGAGGAGATGGAGAGGTGGCCAGGCATGCGTGTTGCTCTTTCCATTGAAATCTAAGGTTCATTCTCTCAGCCGTCTAACCATAGACTTTAGTGGAGAGGGCCACGAGTATGAGCAGCCGCCTCTCTTTTATGTGGTTGCATCAAGTGGGGTCAGGGTCCTAGAGGTGGGATGGCGGTCCCCACCAAATGTATAACCCATCAATTGTTTATCCTGCCCCGCTTCTATTATAAAATCATTGCTACCTTTATGGACATGAGTGATCCAATGATAGAGGAGGACAGCAGTGGGGAAAACAATGTCTCTGCAGCTTCCCTATCAGCAGATTACAGACTGCCGTTCTGACGACAGATTCACAGGGCAATGGTGGAGATCTTCTACTATTGTCAGATCTCTCATAAAAGGGCTGGTAATATAATAGATGTATATTAGGGAATTTATGACCATGGTTTAACCTAAACAACAATACAGGGTTCACCATAAGTAAGTCTATACCATACAGCTGTCAGCAGTACAATTGATCCATCTGTATGAGTGTAATACTATATTACTCAGTCAGTTACACCAGCAGAGATAGCTAACACTGCCGAGCTGACGTCACCTGCATATATTACTGGTTTCTATAAATGTGCATGATTTCACTAAGTACACATGCACACACGTATACAACAAAATGCACACATATACATATACAATATATACTTACATATTAACCCCTTTAGGACACAGCCTGTTTTGGCCTTGTGGACACAGATGATTTTTTCAAATCTGACATGTGTCACTTTATGTGGTAATAACTCCGGAATACTTTTACCTATCCAAGCGATTCTCAGATTGTTTTCTCGTGACATATTCTACTTTATGTTAGTGAAAAAATTTGATCGATAAATTCAATATTTATTTGTGAAAAACGTCAAATTTTAGTGAAAATTTGCAAAAATTAGCATTTTTCTAAATTTAAATGTATTTGCTTTTAAAACAGATAGTAATACCACATAAAATAGTTACTGGTTAACATCCCCCATGTCACGGAGCGGGTTAGTGGACCCACTAGGCCGCACCGCCGCAGCGGGGAGGCAGCTGGCCAAACAACAGGACACCCCAGAAATACAATGTCCCGCACAAGGGTACCTGAATAGTACAGATGGTGGCCGCAGCTCTGGCACAGATGAGATGGGTGCAGCAGATGGCGCCAAACGTGGCGGATGACACAGGAGCCGCAAGTTGCGCCAGACGTGGCGGACTCCTCCGGACGTGGCAGATGACACAGGACGTGGCGGATTCCTCCGGACGTGGCAGATGACACAGGACGTGGCGGATTCCTCCGGACGTGGCAGATGACACAAGACGTGGCGGATTCCTCCGGACGTGGCAGATGACACAGGACGTGGCACGACTCGATACTAAGGCACAGCACGGGAAACAGGAACGGGTAACAAGCCACGGGTAACAATTGGAACGGGAAACACTAAGGGACCATTTGCAAGACAGACTGGGAAAACGAACAACGCTCAGGCAAGGATTAGAAGGCCAGGAGCTTTCTTATAGGCCGCGAAATCGTGGCAGTTGATGATGATGACGATTTCCTATTTGCGTGCACGCACGCGCCCGGCCTTAAAGGGCCAGCGCGCGCAAATAGGAAATCTACGGGACACAGCCGAACGGAGCGGAAGTGAGCACTGGCGTCTCCTAGGAGGGAGACGGGGACCAGCTCTCACGGATCCATGGCTGCGGGCGTCGGGAGGTGAGTGAACCCGACGGCCCGCGGCCATGGACGCTACACCCCATATGTCTACTTTATATTTGCATCGTTTTTTTTCACGTCCTTTTATTTTTCTAGGACGTTACGAGGCTTAGAACTTTATCAGCAATTTCTCATATTTTCAAGAAAGTTTCAAAAGGCTATTTTTTCAGGGACCAGTTCAGATCTGAAGTGGCTTTGAGGGCCTTATATATTAGAAAGTCCCCATAAATCACCCCATTTTGAAAACTGCACCCCTCAAAGTATTCAAAACCACATTCAGAAAGTATTTTAACCCTTTAGGCGTTTCACAGGAATTAAGGCAAAGTAGAGGTGAAATTTACAAATTTATTTTTTTTTGCCGAAATTCATTTGTAATAAAAAAAAATCTGTAACACAGAAGGTTTTACCAGAGAAACGCAACTCAATATTTATTGCCCAGGTTCTGCAGTTTTTAGAAATATCCCACATGAGGCTCTAGTGTCCTAACGGACTGAAGCACCGGCCTCAGCAGCAATGGATTTTGGGGCCTCCTTTTTTTAGGAATATATTTTAGGCACCGTGTCAGGTTTGAAGAGGTCTTGCGGTACCTAAACAGTCGAAACCCTCCAAAAGTGAAGCATTTTGGAAACTACACCCCTCAAGGCATTTTTCTAGGGGTATAGTTAGCATTTTGACCCCAAAGTTTTTTTGCAGAATTTAGTGGAATTAGTCTGTGAAGATAAAAATCACCTTTTTTTCTGTGGAAACATAGAATTTTGTCATTTTTACAAGGAATAAAGGTGAAAAAGCACCCCAACATTTGTAAATCAATTGTTCCCGATTATGGTAATACCCCATATGTGGTAATAAACTGCTGTTTGGACCCACAGCAGCACTCAGAAGGGAGGGAGCGCCTTTTGGATTTTGGAGCGCAGATTTTGCTGTATTGGTTTTCATGGCCATGTTGGGTTTGCAACGCCCCGGAGGGACCAAAACAGTGGAAACCCCCCAAAAGTGACCCTATTTTGGAAACTACACCCCTCAAGGAATTTTTCTAGGGGTATAGTGAGCTTTTTCACCCCACAGGTTTTTTGCAGAATTTAGTGGAATTAGGCCGTGAAAATGAATATCAACATTTTTGTCCACTAAAATGTTGAATTTTTTAATTTTCACAAAGGATAAAAGAGGAAAAGCACCCCAACATTTGTAAAGCAATTTCTCCGAATTACAGCAAAACCCCATATGTGGTCATAAATGTTTTTTTACTAGAAATTAATTAACCCTTTCAGGACTGATCCTTTTTTGCTTTATCATTTTCGTTTTTCACTCCCCGCCTTCCAAGAGCCATAATTTTTTTTCTTTTTCCATCAATAGAGTGGTGTGAGGGCTTATTTTTTGCAGGAAGAGTTGTAGTTTCTATTAACACCATTTAAAGTACCATAAAATGTACTGGGAAACTGAAAAAAAATTATTTGCGGGCTGAAATTGGAAAAAACTGTGATTCCTCCATTGTTTTTGGGGTTTTGTTTATAAGTCTTTCACCGTGCGGTAAAAACTACAACTTTAGTTTTATTCTGCGTCTCAATACGATTACGGTGATACCAAATTTATATATATTTTTTTATATTTTACTACTTTTACAAAGAAAAGACTATTTGTTAACAAAAATTATTGTTTTGTATCATCACATTCTGACATCCAGAACTTGGGGGCTTATCTTTGGTGGGACGAGCTGTAGCTTTTATTGGTACCATTTTATGGTACATACATCTTCCTGATCACTTTTTATTACATCGTTTTTAGAGCTAAGGTGACCAAAAAAACTGTGATTTTGGCGCTTTAAAATCTTTATTTCTTACAGCGTTCACCGTGCGCAATAAATTACGTTTTACTTTATTCTGCCGGTCGGTATGATTACGGCGATACCATATGTGTATACTTTTTTTTACGTTTTGCAGCGTTTGCACAATAAAATTAAGTTTATATAAAATAATTTATTTTCTGTGACACCATATTCTGAGCTGTAACTTTTTTATTTTTTAGTCCAAAAAGCGGTGTAAGGGCTTGTTTTTTGCGGGACGGGTTGTAGTTTTTATTGGTACCATTTTTGGGTAAATGTGACTTTTTGATCACTTTTTATTTTATATTTTATGATGGGTTGTGACCAAAAAATAGCAATGCTGACATAGTTATCCGTTTATTTTGTTTGCGGTGTTCACCGTGCGGAAAAAATAACATTATAGTTTCATAGTTTGGGTCATTACGAACACGGTGATATCAAATATGTGTACTTTTTTAACGGTTTCATTTTTTCTCTATAATAAATGACTTATTATAGGAAAACAAAAACTTTTATTTTTACACTTTTATAAAACATTTTTATTAACATTTTTTTTACCCCCTTATTTTTTTTACCTACAGCTCTGATCGCTGCTAGAATACATTACACTACCTAGGTAGTGTAATGTATTCCAACTGTCAGTGTGACGTCACAGTCACTCTGACAGTAAGTCTACGAGAACCAGCCAGAGGCTGGTCCTCATAGGCTTCCATACATGGCACACCCGGAGGCCGTTGTGGCCTCCGGATGCCATCACAAGCATAAGCAACCCCCACAATTGCATGGGGGCTACTGATGTGCTACAAACCCCCTAAATGTGGCGATCACAATCGAACACCACATTTCTCGGGTTAATTGCCGAAATCAGCGGCGATGAGACATTGATCGGCAACACTGGAGTGTCAGCTGTCGGGGACAGCTGATCTCCCAGTTCCCGATGCACACCTTGTTGCCGACAGTGTGCATCGGAAACGACAAAGTAACTTCCTGTCACTCTGACAGGAAGCCTATCAGGACCAGCCGAAGGTTGGTCCTGATGGGCTTCCGTCCATGGCAGACACGGAAGCCATTGTTTGGCTTCCGTTTTCCATGCTAACTATCGGCAAACCCCACGATTTCGGACCGGGTTCTGCCGAAATGCTGGAAACCCCTAAAATTCAGCGATTGCAACCGATAATTCGCCTACATCAGCAGCAAAGGAACGCAGGCCGGCAAGAGTGGAGTGTCAGCTGTCGGCGACAGCTGACCTCCCGGTTCCCGGTGCACACTGTCGGCGACGATGAGGGGTTAATACACAAATACATACAAATCTACATGGATCAGCCATAACATTACAACCACCTGCATAATATTGTGTAGACCCCTCGTGATGCCAAAATACCTCTGTGGCATGGACTCTACAGGACCTCTGAAGGTTCCTATATTATCTGACACTTTAAGTAGACTTGTTTTTCCAGCACATCCCACAGATGATCGATCGGATTGAGATCTGGGGACTTTGGGGGACAAGTCATCACCTTGAACTCTCTTTCATGTTCCTCAAACCATTTCTGAACAATTTTTGCAGTGTGGCAGGGGCATTATCCTGCTGAAAAAGGGCACTGCCATTAGCGAATGCCATCATGAAGGGGGTACTAGTCTGCAGAAATGTTAAGGCAGGTGAGCTCCTATGTGTAGAAATTTTTTACTTCCCCTTTCCCATCCCTTGGTTGAACTTGATGGACATGTGTCTTTTTTCAACCGTACAAACTATGTAACTATGTAACTATGTAACTATGTGATACGTGTCACATCCACATGAATGTCAGGACCCAAGATTTCCCAGCAGAACATTGCCTAGAACAGGGGTGGGGAACCTTTTTTCTGCCAAGGGCCATTTGAATATTTAGAACATCATTCGCGGGCCATACAAAATTATCAACTTAAAAATTAGCCTGCTATATTTGGTAAAACATTTAATTAACTCACCCCTAATGTGAAGGCTGGAACTGCTTTCTTTGGTGAGGCGTGTGATGTTAGCCGGTATTGAGGATGTTGCTACTCGCAACTTTTTTTCCAGGTTTGCGTCGGTCAGTCTGGAGCGCAGTCGACTATTTGCAATGGTAAACTTTGAAAAGAAGCCATAAGTTGTTCCGAACACAGATGCATATTTCAATGCATGTCTCCTCAAAGTAGGAAATTCATTATTGTTTATGTAACGTTTATAGAACGCAAGCAGTGGGACGTTGATGTACCTAGATTTCAGCTCATCATCGCTTTGCAGTTGAATGATTTCGTTTTGTAGGTTATCCGGCACATCAGCTGGTTCCACATTGAACGGTGTAGCAAAGATGTTCAATTCCATTTATTTACTTTTCACGTCCTTGAATCTTTCGTTAAATGCCTCAATTAATTTCGCACATTCACCAGCATATTCAAGTGTCGTAGAAGGCTTTTGTCTTTCCAAAGTGGGGAAATGCACCGTGTTATTCCTTTCAAGTTGCACTTTCCACCACCTTAATTTATCTTCAAATGATTTCAGGTTTGTAAGCAGGGGGCTGGGAAGCTGGTTGGGGCCCTGCAGATTGACGTTCAGCTCTGAGAGGTACTTGGTAATGTCCACCATGAACTGAACGCTAGATCACACAGCCACTTGCTATGGTTGAGTTCCCGGACAGGTTTTCCCTTCATCTCCTTAAACTGCTCGACTTCACCCCGCAGTTCGTAAAAGTTCACGAGCATGTTCCCGCAACCCAGCCACCGCACTTCACAGTGATAAACAAGATCACCGTACCCAGAGTCAAGATCATTCAGTAACTCCTTAAACTGGTGGCTGTTCAACCCTCTTCTTTTCACTAAATTTATGCATGACACTGCTGTTGACATCCCATTGTTGAGCCGCAACGACTGTGCACAGAAACTTTCTTGGTGTATGATGCAGTGGCATATAATTAAATCACTCGGATCGAGACTGAGACGATGCAGTTCTTTCTTGAAAAATGCAATTAACCTTTTTTGCGAGCCAACCATGGCTGGAGCTCCATCTGTAGTAAGGCCACTTAACTTTTCAAATGTTAGCTCAAGTTTTTTCATTGATAAAAGAAGTATCTCAAACAAGTCCTCATCTCTTGTAGTGCCAAGCATGGCTTCCAGTGACAGCAGTTCCTCTCGCGTGTCAAACGCCGCAGTTATCCCACAAACGAAAACGTCCAGTTGGGCAGCATTTGTTATGTCCGTTGTCTCGTCACAAGCCAGAGAGAAAAATTGGAAATCTCTGGCAGAATCCTTCAGTGTTTTTGCAATATCTTGTGCCAAGTCAGTAATTCGATCTGAGATGGTTCTCCGAGACAAACTAACCCTCTGAAACTTTTTTAGATTGTCTGGTGCTAACTCCACAGCAGCCACCATGCACTCTTTCACGAACTCTCCCTCTACATGAGGCCTCAGCTTCTTTGCGATAAGCTCGCTCACTACATAACTCGTCTGAATAACTTTGTCTCTGTCACAACGAGTCCTAGTGAAAGCGGCTTGTTGTGATTCCAAACTCCACTGAAGAGCACTGATTTTATCCAGACGCATTTGGGCTCCCAAATCATTGAGTTTAGCATGTTTTGAGCTGTAATGACGCTCTAGATTTTCTTTTTTCATTACTGCTAATGCATCGCCACAAACTTGGCACACAGGCTTGCCTTTGACTTCAACAAAAAAATAATCATTTGTCCATTTCTTTGGGAAAAATCGACACTCTACATCAACTTTTCTTTCTTGTGTAGTCGCCATTTGTAGGACGTCACAACTTAAGTTTTAATAACTATATAGTGTGTGTCGCCAGTGAAGTGTTTATTTTGATTTGCCGCAGCGTTCTAGGTGGACCTGGCTTATTGGGGAACCGAAGATGGAACCTCCTGAGCAATACCCCAGCGTGAACATCCCGGGCGGGTACCCAAGTCCTCTCCTCAGGCCCGTATCCTCTCCAATGGACCAAGTACTGGAGGGAGCCTTGGACCATCCTGCTGTCCACAATCTTGGCCACCTCAAATTCTACCCCTTCAGGGGTGAGAACAGGGACCGGAGGTTTCCTCGAGGTAGCCAAGGACGGGGAGCAGCGTTTCAGGAGGGAGGCATGAAACACGTTGTGTATTCGAAAAGACGGGGGTAACTCCAGTCGGAAGGAGACAGGGTTAAGGACCTCAATGACCTTGTACGGCCCTATATACCAGGGAGCAAATTTTTTTGGACGGGACTTTAAGGCGCAAATTTTTTGAAGACAACCACACCAGATCCCCAACCACAAACAAGGGGTTAGCAGAACGTCTTCTATCTGCCTGAGTCTTTTGTATTCTGGGACGCCTCTAGGTTCTTCTGAACCTGGGACCAGACTGTGCACAGTTCCCGATGAACGACATCTACCTCGGGATTGTTGGAACCACCAGGTGAAACGGAGGAGAACCGTGGATTAAACCCAAAATTACAGAAAAAGGGGGAGACCCCTGACGAGTTACTGACCCGGTTATTAAGGGAAAATTCGGCGAGGGAAATGAAGGAGACCCAATCATATTGACAGTCAGAGATAAAACACCTTAAATATTTTTCTAGACACCCTTCCTTCCCTCCGGCGGTGGGTGTAGATACATTCCTCTGTTGGGAGAGAGGGGAGGGTGGATATTCGGCTGAAACCCTTACACCTGATGGTGCAATATTGTCGATGACTGCTGTCTCTGAGGCATTCGCGGGGAGACGATCAATATGGTGGTCCTATTTTCAGTTACGTTCATATCTTTCTTCCATGGGTGATTGTCTTGGGTTGCTACAGGATAAGACTCCTGTGGAACACTATTTGTCATTGGATACTGCTCCTTCACATGTGTTCTCCTATTTACATGGGATCCTTCTGCCTAGGTTTTCTTACTCTCAGTTGTCATTCACTACACCATGGGATGAGGAAATGGGGGTTCGACATTCTGAGGAGGACTGGGGAACTTCTTTCTTTTTAGCTCAGAAATTACCAACTTCTTGTTTTGCTCAGGAGAAGAATTACAAGATACTCACCAGATGGTACCGTTGTCCTGCCTTGTTGCATAAGATATTTCCTGATGTACCTGCTGATTGTTGGAGGTGTGGGGAGGCTCCGGGAACTATGTTGCACATTTGGTGGGACTGTCCCAAGATTCGTCCCTTCTGGGAATTTTTTTTGATCTGGGTAACAAGCTTTTTAGCACTGAGGTTCCGACCTCGGCTTCTATTGGACTACTTTCCATGGTACCTGGATCACCCCCAGACCTCAAAAAGGGTGTCTTTAGGCATTTTCTGACCGCAACGAGAACGGTAATCCCTCGACACTGGAAGTCTAGTATGGTGCCTTCTTTGCAGGAATGGGTAACGGAGTTGAACGGGATTATGAGGATGGAGGAGTTGATGTCCGTTGATCGGGGCAAATCTGCACTCTGTGTCCAAACTTGGGCAGTATGGTCTGGATTCCGGGGTGGTGCTGATCTGCCTCTCTGGTTGCATGGCCTCTTCTGAACTGCTTATATAGCTAAACTTGGTGTGTGTTGACCGTCTGTGTTTCCCTTTGTTGTCTTGTGTCTGTGTGAATTTATGTTTAAATATGCACTTAAACGTGCCAATTCCTACCTAATTGTGGGGACTGGTTTCCCTGAATATTGTACTACTTCTGTTGTGAACATGGTACTGGTACTGTTTCTTGCCATTGAATTTTATATTGATGCTAAACCTTGCCGGTTGGGAGGCTACCTCCTACTGATGTTCATATGTTTTTGTAATATTTCTACGATGTGAAGTTAATATATTGCACTGCGTGCAAAATTTTTTGCAAATTCGTGGAACCTTGTATATGCTCTGTTATATTTTCAAAATAAAAATCTTTGATAAAGAAAAAAATATTGTTCTAGAGACTGATTAGTCCTCTCGGTTTGGCCATTAGTTTCAGGATGGAAGGCCGAGGAGAAGGACAGATCAATCTCCAACTTTTTACAGAAAGCTCTCCAAAACAATGAAACAAATTGTACCCCTCTGTCAGAAACTATATTGACAGGAACCCCATGGAGACGCAGGATGTGTTTGACAAATAAGGTAGCTAACGTCTTAGCATTGGGTAGTTTCTTGAGGGGCACAAAGTGGCACATCTTACTGAAGCGGTCTACTACAACCCACACCACCAACTTGCCTTGAGATGGAGGCCGATCGGTGATAAAATCCATGGAGATATGGGTCCAAGGTCTCTGGGGAATGGGCAAAGAACATAGTAAGCCCGCTGGTCGGGACCTGGGAGTCTTGGACCTAGCACAAATTTCACAAGCAGCGACGTAGGCCTTAACGTCATTAGGCAACCCAGGCCACCAATAGTTTCTGGTAATGAGGTGCTTGGTACCCAGGATGCCTGGATGGCCAGATAGTGCAGAGTCATGATTTTCCCTGAGTACCCTTAGTCGGAATTGCAGGGGAACAAACAGCTTGTTCTCAGGAAGGTTCCCGGGAGCTGAACCTTGATCAGCCACAATTTCGGAGACTAAGTCAGAATCAACAGAGGAAATGATTATACCTGGGGGCAAAACACAAGCGGGATCTTCCTCCGAAGGAGGGCTGGCCATGAAGCTGCGTGACAGTGCCTCAGCTTTAATATTTTTAGACCCAGCTCTATAGGTGACCAAAAAGTTGAATCTAGTAAAAAACAACGCTCATCGAGCTTGTCTCGGGTTTAGCCTCCAGGTAGATTCTAGGAAAACCATATTCTTGTGGTCGGTAAGGACCATTACCTGGTGCCTAGCCCCCTCCAGGAAGTGGAGCCACTCTTCAAATGCACATTTAATGGCTAAGAGTTTGCGGTTGCCAATGTCATAGTTACTCTCAGTGGGCGAGAGCTTCCAGGAGAAGTAGGCACAGGGACGGAGATGGGTGAGGGACCTGGTACCCTGGGACAAGACAGCACCCACTCCCACCTCAGAGGTGTCAACCTCCACGATGAATGGCTCCATTTGGTTAGGCTGAATCAACACTGGGGCCGAGATAAAGCACTTCTTAAAGGCAATGTGTTGCCGGAAAAACATGTTGTTTTTTTTTAAATTAAACATTTAGTGTGTGGGTGATTAAACATTGTTCAAATTTTTTTTATTTTTTTCACGAGTCAGGAAATATTATAAATTAATTCTAATTTATAGTATTACCCATTTCTGGTCACTAGATGGAGCTACTCCCAAAATTGCAGCATTGCAAAATTGGGTGAAAAGCCCTCGCTCTAGTGAGCTCTCAGCATCCCCCCCCCTCCTTTATCCTGGCTAGTGCCGGGATAAACGAGGGGTTTGAACGGTGTAACCTCCTACACTGTGTGTCGCCATTTTTTGAGCTAACACACAGTGTAGTAGGTTTACATACAGTAGTAAACACACACAAACACGGAACATACATTGAAATCTCTTACCTGCTCCTGCCGCCGCGGCTCCCTCCGGCCCGTCCGCTTCGTCTGCTGCCGCTGGTCCAAGTGCACAAGTCCGGAAGCCGCGACCGGAAGTAGTAAGATTACTGTCCGGCCGCGACTTCCGGTCCACAGGAAAATGGCGCCGGACGGCGCCAATTTCAAATTGGACTGTGTGGGAGCGGCGCATGCGCAGTTCCCACACAGACGCCGTACACACAAGTGAATGGGACGGGAGCCGTTCGCAGTCCCTATGGGACTGTGGCTGCCGTATTCCATGTCTGTATGTGTCGTTAATCGACACATACAGAAATGGAACAAAAAATGGCAGCCCCCATAGGGAAGAAAAAGTGTAAAAATAAGAAAAAGTAAAACACAAACACACAAATAAATATAAACGTTTTTAATAAAGCACTAACATCTTTAACATATAAAAAAATAATTTGTGATGACACTGTTCCTTTAAGGACCTCAAAAGCCTGGACCGCCTCTGGAGGCCAGTGGAGGAGATCAGCACCTTTGCAAGTAAGATCCGTAAGAGGCTTAGCGATGACTGAGAAGTTAGCAATAAATCCCCTGTAATAATTAGCAAACCCCAGGAAGCACCTTAACGCCTTTAGGGAGGCAGGTTGGACCCACTCAGCCACAGCCTGAACCTTGGCAGGGTCCATGCGGAATTCATGAGGAGTGAGGATTTGACCCAAAAATGGTATCTCCTGCACCCCAAAGACACATTTTTCGGTTTTAGCAAAGAGTTTGTTTTCCCGAAGGGCCTGGAGCACCTTCCTGACATGCTCAATGTGGGAGGACCAGTCCTTGGAAAACACAAGTATGTCATCAAGGTACACTACAAGAAATACCCCCAGGTAGTCTCTTAAAATCTCATTTATGAAATTCTGGAAGACCGCGGGAGCATTACACAACCCAAAGGGCATGACGAGGTATTCGTAATGACCTTAGGGCATGTTAAACGCAGTCTTCCACTCATCCCCCTCTCTGATGCGGATAAGGTTATAAGCCCCCCGAAGATCAAACTTAGAGAACCATTGGGCCCCCTGAACCTGATTGAAGAGATCAGGAATCAAAGAAAGGGGATACTGGTTCCTTACAGTGACCTTATTCAAGTTTCGGTAATCGATGCACGGCCTAAGACCACCATCCTTCTTCCCTACGAAGAATAAGCCAGAACCTACCGGAGAAGTAGAGGGGCGAATGTAACCCTTGGCCAGGCATTCCTGGATATACTCTCTCATGGCTTCACGTTTAGGACAAGAGAGATTAAATATCCTACCCTTAGGGAGCTTAGCTCCTGGTACCAAATCGATTGCGCAATCGTATTCTCTATGAGGAGGTAACACTTCGGAGGCCTTTTTAGAAAAATTATCAGCGAAGTCCTGAATAAACTCATGTAGAGTGTTCACCTCCTCAGGGAGAGAAATAAAATTAACAGAAAAACATGACATCATGCATTCATTACCCCATTTGGTAAGATCCCCAGTATTCCAGTTAAACGTGGGATTATGCATCTGCAACCAGGGAAGGCCTAAAACCAAATCGGACGATAATCCCTGCATCACCAGTACAGAGCACTGCACTGCTGTGTAAAATAACCATTAGCAAGTGGAGTGGAGTCGATACCCACTACCGGGACAGGTTTAGGCAAATCAATCAATGGCATAGCTAGAGACATAGCAAATTCCACAGACATAATATTAGCAGAAGACCCTGAATCCACGAAGGCACTGCCGGTAGCAGACCAACCCTCAAAAGAGACCTGAAAGGGAAGCAAGATCTTATTAGGTTTCATATTTACGGGAAATACCTGTGCGCCCAAGTGACCTCCCCGATGGTCACTTAGGCGCGGAAGTTCTTCCGGCTGCTTATTCTTACGCCTAGGACAGTTGTTCACTTGATGCTTGTCATCCCCACAGTAGAAGCAGAGACCATTCTTCCTGCGGAGCTCTCTACGTTGTTGGGGAGACACGGAGGCCCCGAGTTGCATTGGTTCATCCGAATTTCCCATGGAAGAACGAAGCAAAGGAACCTCGGGAGCCATCATGGGGGAGCCAGAGGAGAAAGCACAAAAACGTTCAAGTCGTCGTTCCCTGAGACGTCGGTCAAGACGTACCGCTAAAGCCATAACCTGATCTAGAGAGTCTGAAGAGGGATAGCTAACTAACAGGTCTTTCAGAGCGTACGACAGACCCAATCTAAACTGGCACCTCAAGGCAGGGTCATTCCACCGAGAAGCTACACACCACCTCCTAAAGTAAGAACAGTACTCCTCAACGGGTCTCTTACCCTGATGTAAGGTCACCAGCTGACTCTCGGCAAAGGCAGTCTTGTCAGTCTCGTCATGAGCCCGAGAGCAGAAAAAAAAAGATCAACAGAGGAAAGTTCAGGGGCGTCAGGAGCCAAGGAGAAGGCCCATTCTTGGGGCCTGTCCTGGAACCGGGACATAATTATACCCACTCGCTGGCTCTCAGAACCTGAGGAGTGGGGCCTTAGACGGAAATAGAGCCTACAACTCTCCCGAAAGGAGAAAAAAGTCTTCCGGTCCCCTGAGAACCTGTCAGGCAACTTGAAGTGGGGTTCAAGAGGTGAGGTGGGGGCACTACCAGGGTAGCATCATGCTGGTTGCCCTTCTGAGCCAGGGCTTGGACCTGTAGGGAGAGGCCCTGCATTTGCTGAGCCAGGGTCTCAAGGGGGTCCATAGTTGTGTCAGGGACCAGGGTAGAAAAGGTATATGGGCCTGTGATTATGTAATGACGGGGTAGGGAGACAGACAGGTGAGCCCTAATCTACCCGCCACTCAGTCCCTGCCTACTTGCACGGCCCGTCCTAGGCGACGGCGTACAACTGGGTGACGGTTCCTACGCTCAATATGTGCATGACAGACAAACAGACAAGGGTACACAGAAGCTAAGGGAAATGGGGCAGTTGCCCACGGCAAGACCGTGAGCAACAAGAGTAGTGAACGAGCCGAGTCAAGTATGAGGTACCAAACGCAGAGCAGGAGCGTAGTCAGTAAAGCCAGGGTCAAAATTAAGCAAGGTCAATAATGATAGCAGGAGCAGCAGAGCCAGGAAACAGGAAAGAATCACAGGCAGAGACAAGCAGGAAATGAAGGAATAAATAGACCGAGGGCGGGAGCTAGAACCGTTTGGCCAGGCTGTGATAGGTTCTCCCACTCCTGAGCCAACCAGCCTGAGTGGTAGCAGATCGAGTCACTCTATCAGACTTAGGAGCAGGTGCAGACTGATTAACCCCTTAACGCTCCATGACCTACTATTAGGTCATGCTAACTGTAGCGTTCGCGCTCAGTGACCTAATAGTAGGTCATGGAGTAAACACGGCGCCGTTCGCGCGGGGCGCGTTCATGAGCTGTGATAGCTGCTGTTTCCGACAGCAGACTATCACTGCTCAATGTGCCGGGACCGATCGCGGAGCTCCCCCGCCGATTAACCCCTCAGAAGCCGCGTTCAATAGCGATCGCGGCTTCTTAGGGGTTAATCCGCCATCGCCGGCCTGCTACACGATAGCGGCCGGCGATGGTGACTATGGCAACCGGACACCAAACAATGGCGTCCGGCTATGCCATAGACGGAAGCCTAGTGGGTCCTGACAACGTCAGGACCCACTATGCTTGCTGTCAGTGAGTAGCTGACAGTTCTAATACACTGCACTACGCATGTAGTGCAGTGTATTAGAATAGCGATCAGGGCCTCCTGCCCTCAAGTCCCCTAGTGGGACAAAGTAATACAGTAAAAAAAAAGTTAAAAAAAAGATGTGTAAAAATAAGAAAATAAAAGTTTTAAAAGTAATAAAAGTAAAAATCCCACTTTTTCCCTTATCAGTCTTTATTATTAATAAAAATATATAAACAAACAAATAAACTATACATAATTGGTATCGCCGCGTCCGTAACGGCCTGAACTACAAAATTATTTTGTTATTTATCCCGCACGGTGAACGCCGTAAAAAAAATATTAATAAACCGTACCACAATCACAATTGTTTGGTCACTTCACCTCCCAAAAAATGGAATAAAAAGAGATCAAAAAGTTGCATGTACCGAAAAATGGTACTGATCGAAACTACAGTTCGTTACGCAAAAAATAAGTCCTCGCACGGCTTTATTGATTGAAAAATAAAAACGTTATGGCTCTTAGAATAAGGTAACACAAAAAGTGAATGATTGTTTACAAAACGTATTTTATTGTGCAAACGCCATAAGACATAAAAAAAAACTATAAACATCTGGTATCGCCGTAATCGTATCGCCACGCAGAATAAAGTGAATGTCATTTATAGCGCACGGTGAACGCAGTAAAAAAAAAAGAATAAAAAAACAATAGTAGAATTGCTGTTTTTTAGTCACCACGCCACCTAAAAATAGAATAAAAACTGATGAAAAAGCTGCATGCACCCCAAGAAAACTACAATGGATTCCTCAAGGGGTCTAGTTTCCAAAATGGGGTCACTTTTGGGGGGTTTCCAATGTTTTGGCACCACAAGACCTCTTCAAACCGGACATGGTGCCTAATAAAAAAGAGGGCTCAAAATCCACTAGGTGCTCCTTTGCTTCGGAGGCCTGTGCTTCAGTCCATTACCGGCCCGAGGGCCACGTGTGGGATATTTCTCAAAACTGCAGAATCTGGGCAATACGTATTAAGTTGCGTTTCTCTGATAAATCCTTTTGTGTTATAAAAAAAATGGTATAAAGAGGATTTTCTGACAAAAAAAAAAAAGTAAATTTCACCTCTACTTTGCTCTAAATTCCTGTGAAACACCTAAAGGGTTCATAAACTTTCTAAATGCTGTTGTGAATACTTTGAGGGGTCTAGTTTCTAAAATGGGGTGTTTGATGGGGGTTTCTAATATATAGTCCCCTCAAAGCAACTTCAGAACTGAACTGGAACCTAAAAAAATAAATAAATGAGGCAATACTTCGCTTCTCACATTATACTGATAATGAGCCGTGCCCACCCCGAGATGACCCCAGTTTTGACCGTTTGTATAAACGGAGACCCCTATTAGACCGTTTCAGTGCCCGGTTTTCCCAAGCATACACCCCCGAGAAGTGTATTTCTATTGATGAGTCCCGGGTACATTTTAAAGGGAGGGTTCAATTCCGCCAGTACCTGCCGGGTAAGAGGGCAAGGTATGGCGTGAAGATGTATAAGCTGTGCGAGAGTGCATCAGGGTATACCTACAGGTTTAGGATATATGAAGGAAAGGCCACCCCCAAACCAGACTGCATCCTGGACTACAATAGGTACATGGGAGGGATGGACTTGTCAGATCAAGTCCTGAAGCCCTACAGCGCCATGCGGTGTGGTATAAGAAGCTGGCCGGGCACATCATACAGATGGCTTTGTACAATGCGTACGTGCTACGTCGATGTGCAGGCCAGACGGGAACTTTCCTGGAATTTCAAGATCTAATCTTTAGGGACCAGGAAGGGGGGGCACCCAGTACTTCTGGAAGCGAGGCCACACGCATCATACCAGGGCAACACTTTCCAGGAGAAGTTCCCCAAACCGGTGGAAAGGGAAAGAGTCAAAAGAGGTGCAGAGTCTGCTATAAGAGGGGGATAAGGAAAGTCACAATATACCAATGTGACACGTGTCCCGAAAAACCAGGGCTCTGTATAAAAGATTGTTTTAAAATGTATCATACATCCCTTGATTTTTTATTTACCCTAATGCACTCCGCACAGCTTACCCCCCTCATCTTTCCCTTCTGAGCCCTGCCGTATGCCCAGGCAGCTGATAACAGCCACATGTAGGGTATTGCCGTACCCAGGAGAACCCACATTACAATTTAAGGGGTGTATATCTCCGGTGGCGCATGCTGGGTACACTATATTGGACACTGAAATGGCATATATATATATAAAATTGCAAATCTCACACTGCACCATCTGCTGCGCATTATCTTTTACACAGTACCTGTGGGGTCAAAATGCTCACTACACCTCTAGATGAATGTCTTAAGGGGTGTAGTTTTTAAAATGGGGTCACTTCTCGGGGGTTTCAACTGTACTGGTACCTCAGGGGCTTCTGCATACATGACTTAGCACCAGAAAAGTTCCAGTAGGCCAAATAGTGGTCCTTCCCTTCTAAGCCCTGCCGTGTGCCCAGGCAGCTGATAACAGCCACATGTAGGGTATTGCCGTACCCAGGAGAACCCACATTACAATTTAAGGGGTGTATATCTCCGGTGGCGCATGCTGGGCACACTATATCGGACACTGACATGCCATATATATATAAAATTGCAAATCTCACTCTGCACCATCTGCTGCGCATTATCTTTTACACAGTACCTGTGGGGTCAAAATGCTCACTACACCTCTAGATGAATATCTTAAGGGGTGTAGTTTTTAAAATGGGGTCACTTCTCGGGGGTTTCAACTGTACTGGTACCTCAGGGGCTTCTGCATACATGACTTAGCACCAGAAAAGCTCCAGTAGGCCAAATGGTGGTCCTTTCCTTCTGAGCCCTCCCATGGGCCCAAAGGGCAGTTTATCACCACAAATGGGGTATTGCCGCACTAAGGACAAATTGGGCAACAAAATGGGGTATGTTGTTCCCTGTGAAAATAAGAAATTTTGATCAAAAATGACATCTTATTGGAAAAAATATCATTTTTTTCATTTCACAGCCCAATTCAAATAGGTGCTGTGAAAAAACTGTGCGGTCAAAATGATAACAAAAACCATAAATGAATTCCTTGAGGGGTGTAATTTCCAAAATGGGGTCACTTCTGGTGGGTTTCCATTGTTTTGATACCTCAACACCTCTTCAAACCTGGCATGCTGCCTAAAATATATTCTAATAAAAAAGAGGCCTCAAAATGCACTAGGTGCTTCTTTGCTTCTGGGGCTTGTGTTTTAGTCCACGAGCGCAGTAGGGCACATGTGGGACATTTCTAAAAACTGCAGAATCTGGACAATACATATTTAGTAGTGTTTCTCTGGTAAAACCTTCTCTGTTACAGAAAAAAATTGAATAAAATTGAAATTCAGCAGAAATAATGAAATTTGCAAATTTCATTTACACTTTGCTTTAATTCCTGTGAAATGCCTGAAGGGTTAAAAAACTTTCTATATGCTGTTTTGAATACTTTGAGGGGTCTAGTTTTTAAAATGGGGTGTTTTATGGGGGTTTCTAATACATAGGCCCCTCAAAGCCACTTCAGAACTCAAGAGGTACCTTCAAAAAAAGGCTTTTGAAATTTTCTTAAGAATATGAGAAATTGCTGTTTATGTTCTAAGCCTTGTAACGTCCAAGAAAAATAAAATAATGTTCAAAAAACGATGCCAATCTAAAGTAGACATATGGGAAATGTGAACTAGTGACTATTTTTGGTGGTATAACCGTCCGTTTTTCAAGCAGATGCATTTAAATTCTGAAAAATGCTATTTTTTGTAAATTTTCTCTAAATTTTGCAATTTTTCACAAATAAAGACTGAATATATATCGACCAAATTTTACCACGAACATGAAGCCCAAAGTGTCACGAGAAAACAATCTCAGAATCGCTTGGATAGGTTTAAGCATTCCGACGTTATTACCACATAAAGTGAAATATGTCAGATTTGAAAAATGGGCTCTGAGCCTTAAGGCCCAAACTAGGCTGCGTCCTTAAGGGGTTAACCACGGGGGTCGACACAGAAGCTGTGTCTGGCAGATCCTTTACAAAATGTGAGTAAGTAGGGCGGACGCAGCCAAGTAGCTAATGATGCGGCGGCAGTGCGGTTTGAGTGAGTCGGGCTGGATTAAATGTTCTCACAGGCCTTATACGGCCCGCGGGTGGACGTTCCCGACCCCTCGCCTAGAGCATCACACTGCCTTCACCGGCTTGTCTTCTTCCCATAGTGCATCCTGGTGCCATCTCTTACCCGGGTAAGCGACGCGCACGCACCCGGCCGTACACATGATGTAAAATAAAACGTGATTCATCAGACCGGGTTTCCTTCTTTCATTGCTCCATGGTCAAGTTCTGATGTCCACATTCCCATTGTAGGCGCTTTCGACGGTAGACAGGGGTCAGCATGGGCATCTACATGGCTCCATGCACAAACAAGCTACGATGCTCTGCGTGTTCTGACTTCTTTCGATCATAGTCAGCAGTAACTTTTTCATTAATTTGCACTAAAGTAGGTCTACTGTGGGATTGGATTGGACGGACTAGACTTCACACCCAAAGCACATCAATAAGTTTAGAGCACCCATGACCCTGTCGGCGGTTCACCGGTTGTCCTTCCTTGGACCACTTTGGGTCGGTACTAACCACTGCATGCTGGGAACAACCCACAAGACCTGTCATTTTGGAGATGTCGGGAAAGACGTCCAATCAAACTGGCAGCACAAGTTGAATTCTTAGAAGAATAGTCAGGGAGAGCGGTCACTCGATCTCTCCAAATCCCTGAATATACAAAGCAAAACATACAAGGACCTGCAAAATTAACTCAAATACTGAAGCGTTCAATAACAGAATCGTTTTTATATGTTATGAAAATACTTTGTGCTACGAATTTTTTTTGTGTGTGCTCAACATTGACTGCGTGAAAGGGAAATGTCATTGCCATTCACAGAAAAATATAACAATTGCTGTCTTGCCTAATACTACCATTCAGGTTCTACCTGACATTTTGCAACTGAAAATGACAAGTGTGCGTTGTGTAACACTTCGGTATTGGTGTTTCATACATGTCTCCAGATTCTCTTGGACTTCCTGAAGGCTGCTAGTGTTAAACATTTACATTTCCTAAACTGTAGCTGTGGCTGACAGCAGTCTGGCAATCTATATATGTGCAATAATCTAAAAGTCACTTGCATAACATCAGGACGACGATCTGCTGCAGTTCCTTGTTCCGTTTTGCACACATTTTTCTTTACACAAATGACACTGTTTACACAAAACGTGCGCCTGGGGACAACTCTGCACCTGAAGCATCTGCTTCTTCACAAGGAAATCACTTTGGATCTGTAATTTGTAAGTGACAGGGGCATAGCTATAGGAGGTGCAGACGTAGCAGCCGCACCAGGGTCCTAAGGGGGTCCGAAGAACCCAAGACAACATCAGTATTAGAAATGACACGTGGTAGGTGGGGCGGGCCTGTTACATATTTTGCATTGGAGCCCAGGAGTGTGAGGTTACACCTCTGGGAAGTGACAAAAGTGTAGCGGTTTCCCTAAAAATTGCGTGGTTCGGCCACAATTATAAAAAATTGCACCAAAAACTGCAACAAAAAAACAACTCATGTCAATACATTCAATGGCCTCCTGCACACGGGTCACATTTGCAGCAGAAAACTCATCAGCAAATACAGACCAAATTCAGCAGGGAATTCCGTGCGAAAGTCCGCAACAAATCGTGTTTGTTTTTGTGCAGATTTTTGTCCGGATTTGCCGCTGTGGAGAAGAGAGGGATAAAAAAAAAAAAAAAAAAAAAGAAGAAAAAACTCATACTCACCTCCTCTGGCTCTCCCGTAGCGACGCGTCCCTGCTTACATTGGCCGGTCTCTGCTGACCCGGCCTCCTGGGATGTGACGTTGGAACCTGTGATTGGCTGCAGTGGTCACATTGAACAAAAAGTCATCGCAGGAAGCCATCTACACACAGCCCAGGGAGCAGAGACTGTATGGTAAGGTAAGGATTTTTTTTTAATTTTAAAGTGGGAAAAGGGTTTTGGTTTCAAGTTGTGATTTTTGTTGTGGAAATTAGCAATTCCATAGCAAAAAACACATTTGCCCTTTGTTGCAGATTTTCATTTTCTCATTGAACTCACTGGGGAAAATCTGCAACAAATGCACAACTATTACGCAGCATAAATTAAAAAACCGCATGGAAATGTCTGCATGGAAATTACGTGCGCAGGAGGCATAAAGCAGAAAATGTTCACAGAGAAGAAAAATCCTTATCTGAAGGGGGAAGACATGTAAGTCTTAAAGGGTATTTCCATATGCCACACACATATATACATATGGATGCACTCAGCATTCAGGTATAAATGCAAAATTAGAAGAATTTTTTCAAAATCTTTCCCCTAAATACCATTTTTATTGTACTGAAATGTGGAACCATGATGCTTTGCAGCAGACACTGCATTCAGAGCTGTCCTAGCCTGGATGGGTCTTCTGCTCTCTGAGTCCTTCCCCTTCCTACTGCTGTGCGGGCGGAAAAAAGTGCCAACCAATCAGAATACATTTTGTTATCAGAGCAGTGGCCGCTATTTTAGCCCCGTCTCCACAAATTAGCGTAAAGTTACAGAATTCTGCTTCTTATGTGGTTGGACCAATAAGAGGAAATTTATCCGACCTCCCTCTAACCCCTCCCTGGTCATGTATGGAATCATACAACTGACAAATCATGGCGAGTAAACTCTAGGACCCCAAAGGATCACCAGAATGAAATTCAGGTTTTTTCCGTGCTCTGCACAATGCCACTCCTGACTCGGTTCTCGGTCCTAATGATATACCGTCACGTACTATGGTGGGAGAACCTTTTAAAGCAACAGTTCTAGATAGCGAAGTTTTTTTTCTCGAAAGGCAGTTATATATACATATATATATATATATATATATATATATATATATATATATATATATATATATATATATATATATATATATATACCATAGAACAAAGTAACGGCACCAGGACTTCAGAGTAGATGAAATAGGGTGGATTTATTCACCTCAAGTGAGCGACGTTTCGGTTCACCTCAAGTGAGCGACGTTTGGGTTCACCTCAAGTGAGCGACATTTCGGTTCGTCACAGAACCTTTCTCAAGCTTGAGAAAGGTTCCGTGACGAACCGAAACGTCGCTCACTTGAGGTGAATAAATCCACCCTATTTCATCTACTCTGAAGTCCTGGTGCCGTTACTTTGTTCTACCGTTTTTCTACATTCAATTTGGGGAACTGATTCATCCTCTAGTAACGAGCACATGGCCTAATATATAGGTATGTTGGAGTGCTGTGTTCATTTGCTTTTGAACTGTATATATATATGGATTGTGTCCCTTGACAAGATATCAAATTCTTAGAGATATACTTTCTGCTCTATTGTCAGTCACCACCTAGCAGTTGAAATAAACATGTGTGGTATGTATATTGTCTTTTTCTTACAGGTTTAAATGTGCCAGAATTCATCTAACTGCAGGACCTCATGGAGGGTGGGAGGTAAGACCGTTGATCGGCGCTTGCTCATGTCACACGGAGCTATGGATGGGGACGAGCTACTCTGATCGCTCGTCCCCATACATTATCATCATGTCGGCAGTTGGTCTCCCTGTTTACACAGGGAGATGCGCTGCCGACAACGATAATGCTTCACTTTTTAAAACGATACGATCAGCAGATGATTACACAGATGTTTACACAGGGCAATTATTGGCGACAAGCGTTATATGAACGCTCTTCTGCACGATAATCGCCCAGTGTAAAAGGGCCTAAAGAGCATTATGGGAACATTCTTCACCCTCTAATTTAATAAAGTGTGATCCTTTGCCCAGTTAGGACCAACCCTATGTGTATGTGGGACCGTGGGCAACAAAGTCGCACTGGGCCTCACGTCTCCCACGCCTTTGGATTGACAAACATAGAGAAAATTTACCCATATTGCCAAGGACCCCCATACCAAGTGGGCCCTTATACCTTCTTATGTTTGCCATATGATGTAGAGTAAAAGAATTGTCCCACATGAGTCCAGCTACAGTATAACCTGGTTCTGTATGATAGCTGGGCTGTATCATGAATAGATAGTGATGCGGATATACTCTGCTTTAGGTCAAGGAGACTTCCAGTTCCAACATTTTGAAAAACATCTGTATTGATGAACACTATAAAAAGTGTGGATCCAAGGATGGCCAGATGTGTCTCTTGCTGGTGAGACCTCTGCCTGCCTACTGCTGCTCTTATGTCCGGTACTTACAGGATCTAACATGTTCCCCTAATCAACAAGGACTATCTAACTGCTCTCAACAGAATTTTTATCTTAGATACCCTCATGGCTTGTAAGATCCGTAGAGATAGATTCAATATACTACATGTGGTGAAGAGAAATACACAGCAATGGAGAAGCATCCCAGCCTTCTTCTTACAACTCGTTATGTAATACACGTGCAGCACCCTTACACACACATGTACACACCCCGACCTATCCTGCAGGCTGGTACTCCCATTGTAGCTCCTAATGATGATACCATGCAGACCACAATAATATTATATAGTAGTTATATTCTTATACATGGGGGGGCAGTATTATCGTAGTTATAATCTTGTACGTGGGGGCAGTATTATAGTAGTTATATTCTTGTACATAGGGGGCAGTATTATAGTAATTATATTCTTGTATATAGGGGGCAGTAGTATAGTAGTTATATTCTTGTATATAGGAGGCAGTATTATAGTAGTTATATTCTTGTATATAGGGGGCAGTATTATAGTAGTTATATTCTTGTATATAGGGGGGGTATTATAGTAGTTATATTCTTGTATATAGGAGGCAGTATTATAGTAGTTATATTCTTGTATATAGGGGGCAGTATTATAGTAGTTATATTCTTGTATATAGGGGGCAGTATTAAAGTAGTTATATTCTTGTACATAGGGGGCAGTATTATAGTAGTTATATTCTTGTACATGGGGCAGTGTTATAGTAGTTATATTCTTATACATGGGGGGAAGTATTATAGTAGTTATATTCTTGTATATAGGGAGCAGTATTATAGTAGTTATATTCTTGTATATAGGGGTCAGTAATATAGTAGTTATATTCTTGTATATAGGGGGCAGTATTATAGTAGTTATATTCTTGTATATAGGGGCAGTATTATAGTAGTTATATTCTTGTATATAGGGGCAGTATTATAGTAAAATATACCTTTTATTAGTAACTCGTTTTAAAAACAGGGGTAACACACCACTGTGAAATAAGCCCCACCGTGAAACTTTAAAAACGTATTAAACAAGAAACACTGAGTCATTATGATAAATATATCTCAGTGTTTATAACAATGTTTCACTGGAACCAGCATTTATCCTGGGCACAACAGTAGTACAATCCCCAAAATGCACCAGTGTCCGTAAACAAACACCGGATCTCCTAGCGCTGGGTGTAACACAATGCTACTGTCCCCTATGCAGACATTCCATGTACAATAAAACGACCATACGCGTTTCAGATACTCATCCTCAGGGGTCCGTATCTTGGTCACTCTGGCCTCATCACCAGCGATAATAATATTCAACAGCAGATATTCTGCTGTGCGTCACGGGAAGATGCTCGTTTCGATGTCAACGGCATACTTCATTGCAGGCGCTGGGTTACTATAAGCACCAAAACTCCACCCCTCGTATTTGGCGGCGCTACATGAACTGACCAATCACAGCACCCTCTCGATTCGTGACACCTGCCCATGTGACCCCCCGCCGTCAGCTGACAGCCAGGGGTCATCATCGACCGCATCAAGCCGAACGCGCAGGCGCAGTAGAAGCCAAGGACGTATCGCCCGGACTGCCAAGTAAGAGAAAGGTAAGAGCAAAACGATAATTTGTTTGTAAGTATGTCTTGCGGGACAGTTACCCACCGCAAGTGGACTACCTCAAAAACGCAACTCTCTAGTTTATAAACACATATTAGGTGGACAAGATTACGAAATCCCTCCCATTTAGAGTTTCTGACACAAGATCTCTTTATATGTTGGCTGGCCAATATGGCCATATCAAACATAGTACACTATGCAAATTAAAACCACCCACCCAAAAGGCAACCCAGGGTGGATATTGGCCGCCAAAAGAGGAATGGTATTGCATATTAGATAAAACACGTATAATTAGTCTGCTCATTTAAACCCGCTGGTTGTATGCATGACAGTCTATGGATCCATTGGGCTTCTTTGCGTAGAATTAAATTGTCCCAGTCACCTCCTCTTTTTGGGGGTCTAATGAGTTCAATTGCTTGAAACTTTAAACATGTTGCATGGCCTTGGTGTTTAGCATGCACATGCTTAGATATTGGGGTGTCCCTAGCATGGATAATGTCTCCGACATGCTCCCTTATCCGGCGCCGAAATTGTCGTGCCGTTTTACCCACATAGTTTAGGGGGCATGGGCATGTAATAAGGTAAACCACCCCCGCTGTTTTGCAATTGACAAAATCCCGAATGTTGTACTTTTTCTGTGTTGCAACACTGGTAAAGCTATTCCCTTTGAGAATGAAGTCACAAGCTTTACAGCTACCACATCTAAAAGTGCCTGGTATTTGTCTATCCAGCCACGTACCCCTAGATAAAATGGGGTCAAAACAACTGTGCATGACTCTGTCCCTGATGTTTTTCCCTCTCCGATACGTGACAGAGGGCCACTGTGTGATCTGATCAACCAAATCTGTATCAGAACTGAGAATACGCCAGTACCTTTTCAGGATTTGCATAATATCATTTTGTTTAGAATCATAGGTGCCTATGAGTATCGTAACTTGTTCTTCTTTACGTTTTTTAGGAACCAGAAGACATTGCCTGTCTGCGTCCCTTGCTCCCTCATAGGCCTTTCTGATTACACCCTTGGGGAAACCTCTATCCTTCAATCTTATCTTGAGTTCCTGAGCCTGACACTCAAAATCACCCATGGAGCTACAATTCCTGCGTACTCTCATAAATTGGCCTTTTGGAATGCCACGTTTGAGGGGATAGGGATGACAACTGTTCCATTGCAAGAAACTATTGGTTGCTGTTTCTTTCCGGTGTACCTTGGTACGAATTGTGCCTTCTCCTGTTTTTATAATTTTCAAATCCAGAAAAGACAATTCTTTTTCACTGATCTCAAATGTGAACCTTAGCCCTATATCATTTGTATTGAGGGCTGCTACAAAACTATGGAACTCCTCTGCTGTAGAGTTCCAAAGAAGCAGCACGTCATCAATATATCTAATCCATAGTCCAACGGACGAAGTCCATTTAGTAAAATTGTCCCCAAAGACAATTGTCTCCTCCCACCAGCCAAGAAATAAATTTGCATAGGTGGGAGCGGCAGGACTCCCCATTGCAGTGCCACATTGCTGATGAAAGATCTTGTCCTCAAAAATAAATATATTTTTTTCAAGAACAAATTGTAATAACTGCAAAACAAATTGGTTATGGGCTGAAAACTGAGTGCCCCTTGATCCAAGGAAGTACTCGATCGCCTTACAACCCAATTTGTGAGGTATGGATGAATACAACGCCTCAACATCCAGGCTAGCCAACAGTGTGTCTTTCTCCAAAGTAATACCGTCAATCTGTTTCAGAACATCCATAGTGTCACGTACATATGATGTGAGACTCAAGACAAAAGGGCGCAACACCTGATCAACATATGTACTCACATTTTGAGTTAGATTATTAATGCCTGAAACAATAGGTCTGCCACGTAAGGGGGGATACCCTTTGTGGATTTTGGGCAGGCTATAAAAACACGCCATGATGGGAAATTTTGGGAACAAAAACCCAAACTCGCTTGCACTGATCAAAGATCTGCTCTTTGCATCACTCAGAATGCCCAGCAACTCTTTCTTGAACAGTGCTGTGGGGTTGTCCTTTAAAATGGTGTAACAATCAGGATTGAGTAAAATGTCCTCACACATTTTTTTATAGTCATCTCTGCTCATGACCACGATGTTCCCACCTTTATCAGATGCCTTTAGAACAATATTTTGTTTTTTCTCTAAAGTGGTCAGAGCTACTCGTTCGGACCAGGACAGGTTGTTGTCTATGCCCCTATTGTCCTGACTAAGATTTTTGATCTCATCTCCCACCATCTCCACAAATAAAGGGTGTAATCAGAAAGGCCTATGAGGGAGCAAGGGACGCAGACAGGCAATGTCTTCTGGTTCCTAAAAAACGTAAAGAAGAACAAGTTACGAGACTCATAGGCACCTATGATTCTAAACAAAATGATATTATGCAAATCCTGAAAAGGTACTGGCGTATTCTCAGTTCTGATACAGATTTGGTTGATCAGATCACACAGTGGCCCTCTGTCACGTATCGGAGAGGGAAAAACATCAGGGACAGAGTCATGCACAGTTGTTTTGACCCCATTTTATCTAGGGGTACGTGGCTGGATAGACAAATACCAGGCACTTTTAGATGTGGTAGCTGTAAAGCTTGTGACTTCATTCTCAAAGGGAATAGCTTTACCAGTGTTGCAACACAGAAAAAGTACAACATTCGGGATTTTGTCAATTGCAAAACAGCGGGGGTGGTTTACCTTATTACATGCCCATGCCCCCTAAACTATGTGGGTAAAACGGCACGACAATTTCGGCGCCGGATAAGGGAGCATGTCGGAGACATTATCCATACTAGGGACACCCCAATATCTAAGCATGTGCATGCTAAACACCAAGGCCATGCAACATGTTTAAAGTTTCAAGCAATTGAACTCATTAGACCCCCAAAAAGAGGAGGTGACTGGGACAATTTAATTCTACGCAAAGAAGCCCAATGGATCCATAGACTGTCATGCATACAACCAGCGGGTTTAAATGAGCAGACTAATTATACGTGTTTTATCTAATATGCAATACCATTCCTCTTTTGGCGGCCAATATCCACCCTGGGTTGCCTTTTGGGTGGGTGGTTTTAATTTGCATAGTGTACTATGTTTGATATGGCCATATTGGCCAGCCAACATATAAAGAGATCTTGTGTCAGAAACTCTAAATGGGAGGGATTCCGTAATCTTGTCCACCTAATATGTGTTTATAAACTAGAGAGTTGCGTTTTTGAGGTAGTCCACTTGCGGTGGGTAACTGTCCCGCAAGACATACTTACAAACAAATTATCGTTTTGCTCTTACCTTTCTCTTACTTGGCAGTCCGGGCGATACGTCCTTGGCTTCTACTGCGCCTGCGCGTTCGGCTTGATGCGGTCGATGATGACCCCTGGCTGTCAGCTGACGGCGGGGGGTCACATGGGCAGGTGTCACGAATCGAGAGGGTGCTGTGATTGGTCAGTTCATGTAGCGCCGCCAAATACGAGGGGTGGAGTTTTGGTGCTTATAGTAACCCAGCGCCTGCAATGAAGTATGCCGTTGACATCGATACGAGCATCTTCCCGTGACGCACAGCAGAATATCTGCTGTTGAATATTATTATCGCTGGTGATGAGGCCAGAGTGACCAAGATACGGACCCCTGAGGATGAGTATCTGAAACGCGTAGGGTCGTTTTATTGTACATGGAATGTCTGCATAGGGGACAGTAGCATTGTGTTACACCCAGCGCTAGGAGATCCGGTGTTTGTTTACGGACACTGGTGCATTTTGGGGATTGTACTACTGTTGTGCCCAGGATAAATGCTGGTTCCAGTGAAACATTGTTATAAACACTGAGATATATTTATCATAATGACTCAGTGTTTCTTGTTTAATACGTTTTTAAAGTTTCACGGTGGGGCTTATTTCACAGTGGTGTGTTACCCCTGTTTTTAAAACGAGTTACTAATAAAAGGTATATTTTACTCAGTTGTCACTTCAGTGAACCTTCTAAATTTTCTCATATTGTGGGAGCACAATTATATTTATATCAATTTATTCAGTGAATCAGTATTATAGTAGTTATATTCTTGTACATAGGGGGAGTATTATAGTAGTTATATTCTTGTATATAGCGGCAGTATTATAGTAGTTATATTCTTGTATATAGGGGCAGTATTATAGTAGTTATATTCTTGTATATAGGAGCAGTATTATAGTAGTTATATTCTTGTACATAGGGGGCAGTATTATAGTAGTTATATTCTTGTATATAGGGACAGTATTATAGTAGTTATATTCTTGTATATAGGGGCAGTATTATAGTAGTTATATTCTTGTATATAGGGGCAGTATTACAGTAGTTATATTCTTGTATATAGGGGCAGTATTACAGTAGTTATATTCTTGTACATGGGGGCAGTATTATAGCAGTTATATTGTTGTATATAGGGGCAGTATTATAGTAGTTATATTCTTGTACATAGGGGACAGTATTATAGTAGTAATATATTTGTATATAGAGGGCAGTATTATAGTAGTTATATTCTTGTATATAGGAGCAGTATTATAGTAGTTATATTCTTAAACATAGGAGCAGTATTATAGTAGTTATATTTTTGTACATAGGGGCAGTATTATAGTCGTTATATTCTTGTATATTGGGGCAGTATTATAGTAGTTATATTCTTGTACATAGGAGCAGTATTATAGTAGTTATATTCTTGTACATAGGGGGCAGTATTATAGTAGTTATATTTTTGTACATAGGGGGCTGTATTATAGTAGTTATATTCTTATACATATTAGCAGTATTATAGTAGTTATATTCTTGTATATAGGGGGCAGTATTATAGTAGTTATATTCTTGTATATAGGGAGCAGTATTATAGTAGTTATATTCTCATACATAGAGGCAGCATGATAGTAGTTATATTCTTGTACATAGGGGGCAGTATTATAGTAGTTATATTCTTGTATATATGGAGCAGTATTATAGTAGTTTTATTCTTATACATAGGGGCAGTATTATAGTAGTTATATTCTTGTACATAGGAGGCAGTATTATAGTAGTTATATTCTTGCACATAGGGGGCAGTATTATAGTAGTTATATTCTTGTATATAGGGGCAGTATTATAGTAGTTATATTCTTGTACATAGGGGGCAGTATTATAGTAGTTATATTCCTATACATAGGAGTCAGTATTATAGTAGTTATATTCTTATACATAGGAGCAGTATTATAGTAGTTATATTCTTGTATATAGTGGCAGTATTATAGTAGAGATTATCTCTGAACTATGACATCACTGTGTATATTATCTCTGTAATGTAATATCACTGTGTTTATTACGCCTGTACTGTGACATCACTGTGTTTATTATCTCTGTATAATTACCTTTTTTTAATACCTCATAATTTATTCAGACCTCAGAAATCAGATCTCAAAGACAATTCAGATACCAGTAGACCGCACAGACCTGCACACACTGTGGAGGTCTAATGAGAGGCAAGAGAAGGTCCCCTGGGAACAGCGGGCCTTCTGCCCAAGGCCCCATTACGCCTGCAACTGTACCCTGGTTTTTTACCCCACCCCTGGCCCACTGTCTGTTTGGGAAAGCAGAATAGGAATTGGTTTTATATTGGGAAGATAAAGACTGTCCCAATTGCTGCCCATAGGGCACATGAACCAGAACAAACATTAAAAAAATATATGAAGATAATGTGATTGTTCCGGCTTGTCTGGTTTTACTATAACGTGATTTTTATATTGACCCAGTATATATTTGTTCAAGACAACTTCTGGCACCGTTCTCAATATAAATAATCAGTACTATAACTGCTATAATACTGTTCCTAGTAGTTATATTCTTGTATATAAGAGCAGTATTATAGTAGTTATATTCTTGTATATAGGGAGCAGTATTATAGTAGTTATATTCTTGTATATAGGGGCAGTATTATAGTAGTTATGTTCTTGTATATAGGGGCAGTATTATAGTAGTTATATTCTTGTACATAGGGGCAGTATTATAGTAGTTATATTCTTGTACATAGGGAGCAGTATTATAGTAGTTATATTCTTGTATATAGGGGACAGTAATTTAGTAGTTATATTCTTGTATATAGGGGGCAGTATTAGAGTAGTTATATTCTTGTACATAGGAGCAGTATTATAGTAGTTATATTCTTGTATATAGGGAGCAGTATTATAGTAGTTATATTCTTGTACATAGGAGCAGTATTATAGTATTTATATTCTTGTATATGGGGGCAGTAATATAGTAGTTACATTCTTGTATATAGGGGCAGTATTATAGTAGTTATATTCTTGTACATAGGAGCAGTATTATAGTAGTTATATTCTTGTATATAGGGGGCAGTATTATAGTAGTTATATTCTTGTATATAGGAGGGCAGTATTATAATAGTTATATTCTTGTATATAGAGGGCAGTATTATAGTAGTTATATTCTTGTATATAGGGGCAGTATTATAGTAGTTATATTCTTGTACATAGGGGGGAGTATTATAGTAGTTATATTCTTGTATATAGCGGCAGTATTATAGTAGTTATATTCTTGTACATAGAGGCAGTATTATAGTAGTTATATTCTTGTATATAGGAGGGCAGTATTATAATAGTTATATTCTTGTATATAGAGGGCAGTATTATAGTAGTTATATTCTTGTATATAGGGGCAGTATTATAGTAGTTATATTCTTGTATATAGGGGCAGTATTATAGTAGTTATATTCTTGTACATAGGGGGGAGTATTATAGTAGTTATATTCTTGTACATAGGGGCAGTAATATAGTAGTTATATTCTTGTATATAAGGGGCAGTATTATAGTAGTTATATTCTTGTATATAGGAGCAGTATTATAGTAGTTATATTCTTGTATATAGAGGCAGTATTGTAGTAGTTATATTCTTGTACATAGGGGGCAGTATTATAGTAGTTATATTCTTGTATATAAGGGGCAGTATTATAGTAGTTATATTTTTGTATATAGGGGCAGTATTATAGTAGTTATATTCTTGTATGGAATAACACGTGTTATAATCAACTATGATAATTCTGTGTGTATAGATGAATGCATTGCATAGTAATGTAGGATGGAAAGAAGGATGGGGTTATTGTTCTGGCTCGGAGGTGGGTGATATACATTATGGAGGGGGTTTCTGGTGCAATGAGTATGCAGAAGGTCGGTGGGCTTCCTGATGGAATTACATAACAGTCCAGACCTCTTTTCTCAATAACCACTTTAACTGCTGCCATGTTGTAATTGTAACCACGGGGGCTGCAAGAGACGAGATGTAAAGAGCCACCAGGAAACTGAAGATGTTGATAAACTTTATGTAATTCTCTTATTATCTTATTATCTCAGTAAAGAGGAAGTAATGTATATAAACCTTCCCCTGCACCCAGCCTGGGCGTGTATGACATTACAGGGAAAGATCAAATCTCAAAAGGAAGACATAGAGAATACAATTATGTACAAACTGGACTTAGATATATACCTACATGAGTGAACTGAACTGGCAGGTAATTGGTCGGTGGGCATGTCAGAGGACCCCCTTACACTGGGTATATGACTGGGCCCATTCTTGGGCCTTTTTGCTACTTTTCTACGCCAGAAAATTGGCGTAGAAAGGTTGATAAATACCCTCCCAATTCGTCTATTCCATGGATTTGGAGCTCTCGATCAGAAAAACAGACCACTCTACGGCACAGAATATTGCACTTTGTATACATGTAAAAAAAAACAAATGGTATTCGCAGGTGGGCTTTCACTTTAAGTTGACAAAAAATAGAGAACTCCTTTAAAACAAATCCTCCTATAATGCAAAACACTCACAGACTACAGAAATCTGCCAACTTGATGATGGTTTTCAATGGGGCAGAGTGTTTACTGGACTTCTGGGTTCATCTCAATGAAGAACCGACATTGGCTGATAACAGGGAGCAATCAAATTAATTTTACTGCCCAGTACAGGTAGGGAGGAGAAGTACTTCATTTTAAGTGTCAGTTTAAGCATGATAATATAATCCTGGATTAAAAATGTACTAAACACAAACCAATACCCAGTAGCCGGACTGGTGTTTATACTGGGAAAACCAGGCCAAGTCTGGATTATTTATATTGAGAACGGTGCCAGAAGTTGTCTTGAACAAATATATACTGGGTCAATATAAAAATCACGTTATAGTAAAACCAGACAAGCCGGAACCATCACATTATCTTCATATATTTTTTTAATGTTTGTTCTGGTTCATGTGCCCTATGGGCAGCAATGGGGACAGTCTTTATCTTCCCAATATAAAACCCATACCAATTCTGCTTTCCCAAACAGACAGTGGGCCAGGGGTGGGGTAAAAAACAGGGTAAAGTTGCAGGTGTAATGGGGCCTTGGGCAGAAGGCCCGCTGTTTCCAGGGGACCTTCTCCTGCCTCTCATTAGACCTCCACAGTGTGTGCAGGTCTGTGCGGTCTACTGGTTTCTGAATTATCTTTGAGATCTGATTTCTGAGGTCTGAATAAATTATGGGGTATTAAAAAAAAGGTCATTATACAGAGATAATAAACACAGTGATGTCACAGTGCAGGCATAATAAACACAGTGATATTACATTACAGAGATAATATACACAGTGATGTCATAGTTCAGAGATAATAAACACAGTGATGTCATAGTACTGGGGTAATAAACACAGTGGAGTCACATTACAGAGATAATATACACAGTGATGTCATAGTTCAGAGATAATATACACAGTGATGTCATAGTACAGGGGTAATAAACACAGTGGAATCACATTACAAAATATACAGGGTGATGTCATAGTTCAGTCACTAGATATAAATGTGCTGCAATCACTTATATCGTCTGCAGAGCTCCTGTGTATAACTGGCATCTACCACTACATGGTCACTATATGGTGGTAATATTGTTTTTTGTATAGTGGTTTTTATTCAGTAACAGTATTGGGTATTATTCAGTCACTATGTGATTATGGTGTGGCGGTATTATTCAGTACATGGATGGTGTCACAGTACATGGATAATAAAGCCAGTGATGTCACAGTACATGGATAATAAAGCCAGTGATGTCACGGTACATGGATAATAAACCCAGTGATGTCACGGTACATGGATAATAAACCCAGTGATGTCACGGTACATGGATAATAAACCCAGTGATGTCACGGTACATGGATAATAAACCCAGTGATGTCACAGTACATGGATAATAAAGCCAGTGATGTCACAGTACATGGATAATAAACCCAGTGATATCACGGTACATGGATAATAAACCCAGTGATGTCACGGTACATGGATAATAAACCCAGTGATGTCACGGTACATGGATAATAAACCCAGTGATGTCACAGTACATGGATAATAAAGCCAGTGATGTCACAGTACATGGATAATAAACCCAGTGATATCACGGTACATGGATAATAAACCCAGTGATGTCACGGTACATGGATAATAAACCCAGTGATGTCACAGTACATGGATAATAAACCCAGTGATGTCACAGTACAGGGGGTAATAAACCCAGTGATGTCACAGTACATGGATAATAAACCCAGTGGTGTCACAGTACAGGGATAATAAACCCAGTGGTGTCACAGTACAGGGATAATAAACACAGTGATGTCATAGAACAGGGATAATAAACCCAGTGATGTCACAGTACTGGGGTAATAAATACAGTGATGTCACAGTATAGGGATAATAAACCCAGTGATGTCACAGTACATGGATAATAAACCCAGTAATGTCACAGTAAATGGATAATAAACACAGTGATGTCACAGTACAGGGATAATAAACACAGTGATGTCACAGTACAGGGATAATAAACACAGTGACGTCACAGAACAGGGATAATAAACACAGTGATGTCACCATACAGAGATAATAAACCCGGTGATGTCACAGTACAGGGATAATAAACCCGGCGATGTCACAGTACAGGGGTAATAAACCCAGCGATGTCACAGTACATGGATAATAAACCCAGTGATGTCACAGTACATGGATAATAAACCCAGTGATGTCACAGTACATGGATAATAAACCCAGTGATGTCACAGTACAGGGGTAATAAACCCAGTGATGTCACAGTACAGGGGTAATAAACACAGTGATGTCACAGTACAGGGGTAATAAACCCAGTGATGTCACAGTACAGGGATAATAAACACAGTGATGTCACAGTACATGTATAATAAACCCAGTGATGTCACAGTACATGGATAATAAACCCAGTGATGTCACAGTACAGTGATAATAAACCCAGTGATGTCACAGGACATGGATAATAAACCCAGTGATGTCACAGTACAGGGGTAATAAAAACAGTGATGTCACAGTACAGGGATAATAAACCCAGTGATGTCACAGTACATGGATTATAAACCCAGTGATGTCACAGTACAGGGGGTAATAAAGCCAGTGATGTCACAGTACATGGATAATAAATCCAGTGATGTCACAGTACATGGATAATAAACCCAGTGATGTCACAGTACAGGGGGTAATAAACCCAGTGATGTCACAGTACATGGATAATAAACCCAGTGATGTCAGAGTACATGTATAATAAACACAGTGATGTCACAGTACATGGATAATAAACCCAGTGATGTCACAGTACATGGATAATAAACCCAGTGATGTCACACTATAGGGTAAAAAAACACAGTGATATCACTGATGACTGAAAAAACGCTTGTTTGGTAGATCTGTCCCTGAGCTTTGGAACTAAGGTCACTGACAGTTTACCCGACAACTTGAAGGTATATGGCTAGCTTTAGTGTCAGCACAGGTCGTATAGGGAGTCAGGATAGAATAGGTCAGCGTGAATGTAGGGGAACAATAACTATCTAGTTGCCCCACATTTAACAAGAGATAGGTTTGGTGGGAGTCATCTAATGTCTATGAAAAGCTTTAGACCAGAACCAGCTCCTAGTTATTCTCCATAGATATAGAGGCCGTGTGGCGACCCCTAGTGGTCACATATGATATAATAGTCATATGTAACATGGTTCAGTGGCATCATTCGAGCAGTGCAACCTAGTGGTTTCCTTTGTCATGAAGAAGTGTATTAGGGATTGTTCACACTAAGGCATGTATTTCAAGGCGCCATTGTTTCAACGGACCATGTGAAGGGTCCGTTGAAAAATAGAACATGTCCTATTATCTTCCGTTTTCACATTTCTCTCGATAATCTTAAGTCTATGGGGATCCGTGAAAACGGGACCCGCACGGGTGCAACTTGTACGTAAGAAATGGCCGTTTTTCACATCCGAGTTTGCACTTGTTCGTGTTAATCTGGCCTTAGACCGAGAGTGATCTGGACACCTCGGATATTAATATACATGGGCCCCATACAACCCTTACCAACCAAGCCACAATACACTTGATATGAATTATTGCCAGTCTACTGGGGTGTCTGACAGTGTTGACATCAAGAATAGCACAGTCAAAAATACCTCCTCTGTCACCCCATTGCTCCCCTACCGCTACGTGATCGCTGGTGCTAAAGGGCTTTCACAGCAGCCGGGGGTCTACCTAAAAGGTGATGGCAAAAAGCAAATACATGGCAATACATAAGTTGGACTAAAAAAAAAATATTTCAAAATTAGTTTAATAACGTTTTTCAAGATATATATATATTATATACTAGTCCTTCTCAATGAGTTAGATATAATCAAAAAGTTTATTTATTTCAGTAATTAATTTCAAAAAGTGAAGCTCATATATTATATAGATTCATTACACACAGAGGGATCTATTTCCAGCATTTTTTTTTATTTTAATGTTGATGATTATGGTAACAGGTTTTTTTTTTTAGTTAAACAATTATTGTTTAAGTGATTTCATTTTTTCACAAGTCAGGAAATATTATAAATTAGATTCTAATTTATAACATTTCCATGTGCTGGCCATTAGAGGGAGCAGTTCCCAAAATTGCAACATGGTCACTGTGGTAAAGCAACCTCATTGATTTATGCTGCAAATTTGGGGTAGACACACTCGCTCTAGTGTCCTCACACAATCCCCCCTCCCTTATTCTGGATAGTGCCAGGAGAAGGAGGGGATTGAATCTTCAAATCTCCTACACTGTGTGCCGCCATTTTCTGAGCGAATGCACAGTGTAGGAGGATTAGATACAGGGCTTAGCAGACAGTATCACACGAACATACACAAACATAATACACACATCACATACATGAACATAAATTACCTGCTCCTGCCGATGCTCCTGCCGCCTCCGCTCCTATGCCTTGCGCCTTCGCTTCCTTGAACATATGGGCGGAAGCCACGGCCGGAAGTTGTTATCTTACTGTCCGGCAGCGGCTTCCGGTCCACATGAAAATGGCGCCGGATTTCGCTCTGCGAACGAGCTTCGTTTTGGTCTGTGTGGGAGCGGCGCATGCCTCGTTCCCACACAGACGGCGTACACTTCAGAGAATGGAACGGCTCCCGTTCGCATTCTCTATGGGGATGTATGTGCCGTATTCCATCTCTGTATGTGTCGTTAATAAAAAAAACTGGCAGCCCCGATAGAGAAGTAAAAGTAAGAACAAAGTAAAAAGTAGAACATGAGAACACAAATAAATAGAATTTATGTTAATATCATATTAAAAGCAATATGATAAAAAAAATTATAAAATCATGACACCTTCCCTTTAATATAACACAGACGACCAACACCAGCAGATGACACGGCCCCCAAACCATCACTGACTGTGGAAACTTCACACTGGACCGCTAGACACTTGGATTGACGCCTCTCCACTCTTCCTCCAGACTCCGGGACCGAGATTTCCAAATGAAATGCAAAATTTATTTTCATCTGAAAACAGGACTTTGGACCAGAGCAGTGGTGTTGGTCCACTGTGTTATATCAAGTCCAGAGTCAGCGCAGCGTCTAGCAGGACATTTTCCAGCACTTCATGCTTCCCTCTGCTGACAAGCTTTATGGAGATGCTGATTTCATGTTTCAGCAGGACTTGGCACCTGTCCACACTGCCAAAACTACCAATACCTGGTTTAATAACCACAGTATCACTGAGCTTGATTGGCCAGCAAACTCGCCCGACCTAAACCCCATAGAGAATCTATAGGGTATTGTCAAGAGGAAGATGAGAGACACCAGTACTGTACACACTAGTATGTATATATATATATAAAAGATATTAAAAGTATAAAACGTTTCCTATTTTTCTACTTAAGTAATGCAAACCATGACATAAAATAAACATAATTGATATCGCCACATCCATCTGAGCTATTAACCCCTTCCCGACATTTGTTGTAAGTATACGACATGGAAAGCCAGTGCTTCCCGCAAAATGTCGTATACTTACGCCAAATGTTTGGCACCGGCTCAGAAGCTGAGTCGGTGCCATCATCGCCGGATCTCAGCTGTATCTGACAGCTGACATCCGGCTATAATGGCCGGGACCGAAATTAGCTTCGATCCCCACCATTAACCCCTTCAATGCAGCGTTCAAACGCGATCGCTACATTTAAGCTGTTTGCAGCTCATCGGAACCCCAGCAATGAAAAAAACTATGCCAATCTAAAGTAGACATATGGGGGATGTTAATTAGCAACAATTTTGTGTGGTATATCTGCCTGTCTTACAAGCAGATACATTTAAATTGAGAAAAATGCTATTTTTTGGAATTTTTCGCTAAATTTTGGTGTTTTTCACAATTAAATACTGAACATATCGAGCAAATTTTGCCAGTAACATAAAGTCCAATGTGTCACGAGAAAAGAATCTCAGAATCGCTTGGATAGGTAAAAGCATTCCGGAGTTATTACCACATAAAGTGAAACATGTCAGATTTGAAAAATGAGGCTCTGTCAGGAAGGTCAAAAGTGGCCAAAGAGGGAAGGGGTTAAAATATAACGTTATCCCACACGGTAAACGCCGTAAAAGGGAAAAAAAAAACGCCAGATCTGCTGTATTTTGGTCACCTTGCCTCCCCAAAAAAATGGAATAAAAAGTGACCAAAAAGTCGTATGTATCCCAAAGTGATACCAATAAAAACTACAGCTCGCCCTGCAAAAAAAATAAGCCCTCATACAGCTCAATCGACCGAAAAATAAAAAAGTTCTGGCAACACAAAACTATATTTTTTTAACAAATCTTAATCTTATCTTGTAAAAGTAGCAAAACATAAGAAAAACGATCCAACTTTGGTATCGCCGTAATCGTACTGAACCACAGAATAAAGTTAACATGTCTTTAAAAATTAAACCCAAAAAAAACAGAGGAATTGCTGTTTCTTTCCACACCCCAAAAAAAAAATAAAAAAAAATTCCTAGTATATTATATGGTACAATAAATGGTGCCATAAAAAAAAACATCTTGTCCCACACAAAAAAAGCCCTGATGCAGCTATGTCTACGGAAAAAAAAAATAATGGCTCTTGGAATGCAGTAAGGAAAACACGAAAATGAAAAAAGGCTGCGGCAGAAAGGGGTTAATGAGGATTAAAAGGGGTCTTATGATATTATCTAAATAATATTTCATAAAAAGTTCAGCAATTTAATAATATACTTTTTCGTTTTGCTTGATCATCATTTTCAAGATTTATGCTTGCTGTCAGTGAATAGGAACATTATTGTTTTCCAGTCCTGACACAGGTTTATGGCTTCTTAACCCCTTCCCGCCGGATCACGTATATATACGTCATTAAAATCGGTGGCTTACCGCATTTTCACGTAAATATACGTCATGGAGATGAAGCTGGCTCAGGAGCTGAGCCAGCGACATCACCACCGGGTGACAGCTGTATGTTACAGCTGGCACCCTAAGGTATCGGCCAGGACCGGAGCTAGCCTCCGATCGGACCGATTAACCCCTCACATGCTGCGTTCAATAGAGATCGCAGCATGTGAGGAGTTTATAGCCACCGGCACCCCAGCAACGTGATCGCTGGGTTGCCGGTGGCTGCAAAGGCGATCGGAGGGCTAATGCTTACCTCCCGATCAGCCTGTAACGGAATCCTCTTATGCCCCGTCGTCGGCGGGGCCCAGGAGGCTTCCGGTAACATCGGCAAGATGGCGCCGGCTCAGCTTCCGGCTCAGAAGCTGAGCCGGCGTCATCAGCAGTGGGTGTCCGCTGTATGTTACAGCGGACACCCCGATCTATCGCCAGGAACCGGAGCTAGCTCCGATTCCTGGCATTAACCCCTTCGATGCAGCGATCCATTGTGATCGCTGCATCCTAGAGGTTTGTAGAAAATCGGCAGCCTTGCCATGCGATGGCAAGGCTGGCGACTGCTACCATGGCAACAGGAGCCCTAACAATGGACTCCTGTCTGCCATTACGTAAGCTGATTAGGCCCCGCCCAGAGGCGGAGCCTGATCGGCTTGCTGTCAGTGAACAACTGACAGTTCCAATACATTGCACTACATAGGTAGTGCAATGTATTAGAACATCAAACAAATAGTTGGACATTCAAGTCCCCTACTGGGACTAAAGAAAAGTGTAAAAAAAAGTGTAAAAAAAGTAAAAATAAAAGTTGGAAAACATACAATAAAAGTTTCAAATAATAACACAAAACACAATCGCCCTTTTTCCCTTATAAGTCATTTATTATTGAAAAAAATAATAAAGCCATACATATTTGGTATCGCTGCGACCGTAACGACCTGAACTATAAAATTATTATGTTATTTATCCAGCGCAGTGAACGCCGTAAAAAAAAAACTCAAAAACACTGCCATAATTACTGTTTTTTTGGTCACTGTCTTCCAAAAATTGAAATAAAAAGTGATCAAAAAGTCGCATGTATCCAAAAATGGTACCGATAAAATCTATACCTCACCTCGCAAAAAAAAACAAGCCCTCACACAGCTCCATCGATGAGAAAATGTAAAAGTTATGGCTCTCACAACTTGGCGACAGAAAAAATACATTCTCTTTCCAAAAGTAATTTTATTGTGCAAAAAGTTATAAAAAAGTTCTATAAATTTGGTATCGCCGGAATCGTACTGACCCGCAGAATAAAGGTAACATGTAGTTTATAACGTACGGTGAACGGTGTATATAAAAAAAAAAGTGGCACAAGCTAGGCATGACATTTGACACTGAATTGGCATATCTAGGGAAACTATTTAATTTGTACCTTCCGCAGCGCAATCATTTATGGAAAAGATACGTGGGGTGAAAATGCTCACTACACCTCTTAATAAATGCCTTGAGGGGTGCAGTTTCCAAAATGGGGTCACTTCTCAGGGGTTTCTTTTATTATTTCACATCAAAGCCTCTGCAATTGTGAACCAATACTTTATAAGTCGCCAAATTAGGCCTCAATTTTACATGGTACTCTTTCACTCCTGAGCCCTGTCGAATGTCCAGGCAAAAGATTAGGGCCACATGTAGGGTGATTCTAAAACAGGGAAACACCGCATAATAATTGAGAGCTGTCTTGTTATGGTGGCACAAGCTGGGCACCACATATTGGCGTATCTAAGGAAAAATTCCCATTTTCATTCTCCCACATCGTGTGCACACGAATTTCTGCAAAACACCTGTGGGGTTAACATGCTCACTACACCCCTAGGTGAATACCTTGAGGGTGTTGTTTCCAAAATGGGGTCACTTCTGGGGGGGATCCACTGTTTTGGTCCCACATGGACTTTGCAAATGCAACATAGCGACCAGAAACCAAATGCAGCAAAATCTGTACACCAAAAGCAAATGGCGCTCCTTCCCTTCTGAGCCCTGCCGTGTGCCCAAACAGCATTTTACGACCACGTGTGGGGTATTGCCGTACTCCAGAGAAGTTGCTTTACAAGCGTTGGGGTTCTTTTTTTCCTTTATTTGTTGAGAAAATTAAAAATTTGGAGCTAAAGCTACGTCTTATTGAAGAAAAAGGATTTTTTTTATTTTCACTGCCCAATTCTAATAAAATCTATGAAACACCTGTGGGGGCAAAATGCTCACTACACCCCTAGATGGATTCCTCAAGGGGTGTAGTTTTCTCAATGGAGTCACTTTTTTGGTGTTTTCACTGTTTTGGTCCCTCAGGGGCTTTGCAAATGCGACATGGCCGCCGCAAACCATTCCTGCTAAATTTGAGCTCCAAAAGCCAAATGGCGCTCTTTCCCTTCTAAGCTCCGCCGTGTGTCCAAACATCCGTTTATTACCACATGTGAGGTATTGTTTTACTCGGGAGAAATTGCTTTACAAATGTTGTTGTGCTTTTTCTCCTTTAGTCCTCGTGGAAATTAGAAAAAATTAGCTAAACCTACATAATCTTTGAAAGAATGACGATTTTTATTTTCACGGCCTACTTCCAATAATTTCTGCAAAAAACCTGCGGGGTCAAAATGCTCACTATACCCCTAGATAATTTCCTCAAGGGGTGTAGTTTCCAAAATGGGGTCACTTTTGGTGGATTTCCACTGTTTTGGCACCGAAAGAGCCCTTGAAACCTGACATGGAGCCTAAAATATTTTCTAATAAAAAGGAGGCCCAAAATCCACTGGGTGCTCCTTTGCTTCTGAGGCCGGTGCTTCAGTCCATTACCACACTAGGGCCACATGTGGGATATTTCTAAAAACTGCAGAATCTGGGCAATAAATATTGAGTTGCGTTTCTCTGGTAAAAACTTCTGTGTTACAAAAAAAATAGAATAAAAATGAATTTCTGCAAAAAAAAATGAAATTTGAAAATTTCACCTCTACGTTGCTTTAATTCCTGTGAAACGTTTAAAGGGTTAAGAAACTTTCTAAATGCTGTTTTGAATACTTTGAGGGGTGAAGATTTTAAAATGGGGTGACTTTTTGGCGGTTTCTAATATATAAGGCCCTAAAAGCCGCTTCACAACTGAACTGGCCCCTGTAAAAATAGCCTTTTGAAATTTTCTTGAAAATGTGAGAAATTGCTGCTAAAGTTCTAAGCCTTGTGATGTCATAGAACAATAAAAGGATGTTCAAAAAACGATGCCAATCTAAAGTAGACATATGGGGGATGTTAATTAGCAAGAATTTTGTGTGGTATAACTGCCTGTCTTACAAGCAGATACATTTACATTTAGAAAAATGCAAATTTTTGCAATTTTTCACCAAATTTTGGTGTTTTTCACTGGTAAATATTGAATTTATCGACCACATTTTTCCACTATCATAAAGTCCAATGTGTCACGAGAAAACAATCTCAGAATCACTTTGATAGGTAAAAGCGTTCCGGAGTTATTACCACATAAAGTGAAATATGTCAGATTTGAAAAAATGGGTCTGGTCCTGAAGGCCAAAATGAGCTTGGTCCTGAAGGGGTTAAGCCTCTGGAGGTAAACAAGAATGGTTCCATTCACTGATAGCAAGCATAGATCTTGAAAATGATGATAAAGCTCGTTGATATTAATGATATTGGGTCGCAATGCTCACACTAACCCCTGTTCAGTCATCACAGTTCTGTGCTGCTCGTTACAGCCGGGCGCCGCCAGAGGGAGCTGTGCGCCCACGACAACACTTAATCCATTCAGTCTTGGGTTACGTGAGCTACAGCTGACATGAGAAGCAAGATGTCAGACATTAAGCTTCACGTCCTGCAGAATTGATTAGAGTACCAAGATGGCGTACACTCGCAAAGCATTGTGGACGCGGTGACTGCCGCTTCTGGCGCATGCGCAGTAGGGAAAGCCGGCAGCATGGCTGATAACACAGTAGCAGAATCGCTACTCCAGAAGCTGCGGGATGGAAACTGTGGGGGTCTGGACAGCCTGGAGCTGGCGGGGGCTCTGGATGTGGATCACCAGCAGGTGGTGGGTGCTGTCAAAAGTCTGCAGTCGCTGGGAGAGGTGAGACGATCCGGATGATGCAATCACACTGGGAGGGAATAGGACACGTATGGCTGGTGTGGGACTACAACTCCCAGAATGCCTGTCAAGACTTTACAAGGCATGGTGTGCTGGGACTTGTAGTTCTTAAGGGTAAAATACACGTTGGGTTTGGGAGGACTTCCTTCAACTCAAACTCCTTGAGCCCCCCATTGAATTCAATGGCATGTAAGGGTAAGTCCCACTGCAGCGGCATTGACACGGACGCCAGCTGTACCAACACCCTGTTCGTCACCGCTGTAATAATTGCTAGTTAAACGCCGCATGTTGTTGTGGGTAAAACTTCTGTATACCTACAAAATCGTGCAGACGTAAGCTAGCAATTTTACAGTGGTGCAAAACAAGGTGCTGGTGCAGCTGGCAGCCATGTCAATGCTGCTCCATGGGGCCTTACCCTAATGTTGCCTTTCTAAAGGGAAGCTTCCTCTCATGATTAGTTGATTGCTGGGGGTTGTGGAAGCTGGACCCCAACAGTTGTCCCATAAGGACCAGCAGCACCTCTATTATGAGATATCTCTTTTAAAGAGGTCCTGTCACCTCTTCTGACTTGTCAGTTTCAGTAAATACTTGTTTTCCCTATGAAATTATGGAGCATATTTTCTTCTGTGCGGTACCGTCCCTCTGTTATTCCTCCTAGAAATATATGAATGAATTGACAACTGGGTGTTACTATTCCCCTTGTTAAAGGGGCGTGTCCATTCACCTTCTGACTCTGTCAGCACTGATTGGACGTTGTCAGTCTATGTAGGGACATGCCCTCAACTGCAAACACCCAGTTGTCAATTTCATTACACATTTCTAGGAAGAATAACAGAGGGATGGCACAAATGTAAGAAAACCTGCACCCTAACTGTTATATTATGGGGAATACAAGTATTTACTACAAAAGACACATCAGGAGAAGTGACAGGTCCTCTTTATAACGCTTATGATTTGGACACTCGTTGGTTCATCTGGCAAGACCTCCCTGTGAACAACAGGGGGAGCCTGTCAAAGGACATGAGTGATAGTGTTCTTATTTCTATCCCTGGACAAACGTGTTCACTATCTGGACTTGTCTAAACTGGATACAATAGTAACAAACTCTCAGCTCCGATGCGTATTCGGTTTGTAAAGATTCTGGATATAAAGAAAAATGTTACCATTCACTGACAGCAAGCATCTTGCAAATGGAGAGGAATTAAGATACAAAGGAGATTTGTGAAAACAATCTAACAGCAAAACTGTATTTGTGGTCAATAGTAACCAATCACAGGGCAGCTTTAATTTTTCAAAAGCGCTATCACAAATGAAAGCTGCACGGTGATTGGTTGCTATGGGCAACAGACCGTTTATAAGGCTGCGGAACTCGTTATATCATTTTTTAAGCTTTTCTTTTTTACATAAGGACCGCAGGAAAACTCCGCTGAAAGTGAGGACGGTACACAGGCCGATCCACGCACGTATCTAATGTATGTGACCATCTTCTAGGAGACCTAGAGGAAGAGATGAAGTGTTAAACGGGTATTACCATCCACAGGATGTGCCAAAAATGTCTGATAGATGCGGGTTCCACCTCTGGGGGGTTTCGCACCTGTCTCCAGAATGGGGTTACCTCACCTGCCGGGATTATGGAAACCGCTAAGTTCGCTGTGCTACACTGTTTCAGTAACTCCCATAGAAGTGAATAGGAGTTACGGAAACAGCAGAGCACAGCAGGCCAGTGGCCCCCCTCACCAGACAGGGTTGGGGGACCCCCATTCTGGAGATAGGTGGGAACCGCATATTCTGTGGATAATACATAAATGTCTATGATGGGAATACCCCTTTAATTTAAAAAAAAAAAAAAATAAAGAAAGGAACATTTTACTTCTCTGCTAAAGATGGTCAATCACTTTAGATCTGTCGGCCGATGCCCCCGTTTCCCAGTGAGGAGCGGGGAATAAATCACTGACGGACACATCTGGCGGATTATCTCCTGCTGTAACAAAGGATCGGGAATGTTAAAATCCAACATGCCAGATCCTTCTTTTCCCTCAAACACATTAGATCGTCGATCGGTTCGACCAACTTTTATCTAATGTGTATGGCCATCTTAAGACTTCGATTTGTCAGGTTCAGCGTTGTCATGGAGACTCGTGTCGATTCTAAACACCATCTACATCAATGTCTACATCCTGACCACAAATATGTCTGCAGTTACAGCCATGTTGTGGTGGTCACCCAGCTTTCCCAGATTCCAGAATGGCAAATCTGCCTAGTGATGCATTTCTATATTCCCCATTTCTCTTTATAGTTACATTTTCTATTCTGGAATCTAGGAGGGTGGGAGCTGTAGCCACTTTTGATATTGGTTGTCACCCAGTTTTCCCAGGATTCGACAAACCGAATTGGTAATGACTTACAGAGGAATATCACCCCTCCTGATGGGGCTATTTTAGTAAATACTTGTATTCCCCATGAATTAACAATTATGGAACAGATTTTCTTGTGCGTTCTGTTGTTCCTCCTGGACATTTATGAATAAATTGATGTTACCATTCCCTTTGTCAAAGGGGTGTGTCCCTACACATTCTCACTCTGATTGGACAGTCAGTATGTGTAAGGACACACCCCCTCCATCTGGTAACACCCAGGAGGAATAACAGAGGAGCTGCACAACATCGAATTTTAGGACAAGATGCTCCAGGATTATTTCATGGGTAATACAATTGTTAACTAAATCAGACAAGTCGGGGGTGGGGGCGGGGGGTGAGGGGTCTTCTTTAACAGCTGAGAATGAGGTGAGGGTGGGACAATAATGATGGGGCTGATTCTTCACTCCACTTGGTCGTCTAATGCAGTATTTGTCCCGCCAGATAATCGAGGCAGAGCAGAAATCCAGCAAGAAATGGGAGCTGAGTACAGAGGGGCAGGAGATCGCGGAGAGCGGCAGTCACGAGGTCAGGGTGTTCCAGAGCGTGCCCAAAGAGGGGCTGCCGCAGAGCGAGCTCATGGTGAGTATCATGAACCAGCATTCAGGACCATGATGAAGGAAAGTGACAACTACTCCGAGCACGTTTATGTCACTTCTCTAGCAACCTCCCTCCGTGTCCTTGACTATGCCATATTTAGGCCCCGTTTCCCACGTAGCGTTAATGTACACGCTGTGGTGCACGTTTTGACACTATTTTTTTCAAAGCAGAACGTGAACGTCAGACGTACAGTAAGAACGAGATGTGAACTCCGCCTAAGCTGCAGGTTGATAGAATCGGTGATGGTCTCATGGACTCCCACCAATGTCTTTGTCATGTCAGATGGCTTAGTTTAAAGGGTGACAACTAACTAAGCTTTCCGAGCACTGAGACCCCCACTGATCGCTAAAATGAAGCCGCAGAAGCGCGCGCGTGTGAACGCTGAACCGCTTTGTTTCTAATCTGCTTTTCTTGGAAAGCCGAGCAGTTGGCGTATGGACTCAGACTTTCTATTGAGCCTGTGCACCAAATCCTCGGCTTTCAGAGAAAAGACGATCAGAAATTCAGTAGCTCTGAGCTCACTCGAGCGCTTCTGCCGCTTAATTTTAGCGATTGGCGGGGGTCTCGGTGCTCGGACACACACCGATTAAAAACTTCTAACATGTCACTATGTCAGAAGTTTTTTGAAAGTTTAGTTCCCTTTTAATTTAAAGGTACACATACACTTTAAACGCAGATGCTGTTTGTATTGATTTATAAAATCCATAATAGATGGAGTATCCCTTTAAGTCATTTGCTGGCTTGATAGGGGAAGGTATTTTGATTATTTCATGAGCTCATCGATGTTTTGTGTTGCGTGTTTTCCCTACAGAAACTCCCCATAGCGAAGGTGGGCTTCAGTAAAGCCATGTCCAATCGCTGGATCCGGCTGGATAAAGCCGCAGAAGGGGGTCCTCGTGTATTCAGAACGGTAAGTGCGTCCTACGTCTTGAGTCATTTATGTGGATGTTCAGACCTTTTTATTGGGTAACCGAGATGTGTAAGGGCTTGTCCACACACATTGAATTGTTGCAGAAAATGTCTATATATATATATACACTACCGTTCAAAAGTTTAGGGTCACTTAGAAATTTCCTTATTTTTGAAAGAAAAGCACAGTTTTTTTCAAATAAGATAACATTAAATTAATCAGAAATACACTCTATACATTGTTAATGTGCTAAATGACTATTCTAGCTGCAAACGTCTGGTTTTTAATGCAATATCTACATAGGTGTATAGAGGCCCATTTCCAGCAACCATCACTCCAGTGTTCTAATGGTACATTGTGTTTGCTAACTGTGTTAGAAGGCTAATGGATGATTAGAAAACACTTGAAAACCCTTGTGCAATTATGTTAGCACCGCTGTAAACAGTTTTGCTGTCTAGAGGAGCTATAAAACTGACCTTCCTTTGAGCTAGTTGAGAATCTGGAGCATTACATTTGTGGGTTCAATTAAACTCTCAAAATGGCTAGAAAAAGAGAGCTTTCATGTGAAACGCAATCGAAGTTTATTGGGTTTGCCCACAAGTATGATATACAGTAGGGGGCGATTTCTGTCACTTTTTAGGATAGACTACACATGGTCCGCTGTATAAGTTTCTCTTGTATTCTGGAGGGTTAGGACTAGTTCACACACTTTTTTTTTTTTTTTTTTTGCCATGGTTTTTGATGTGGAAACCGCGTCGGAAAGCGACATTACTTTTCTTGAAGCTTTTTCCGCCTCGAAAACCCCATTGAAGTCAACGGGAGACGGAAAAAAAATGATGTGAACGGCTGCTATGGTTTTTGGCAAAAAAAACAAAAAACGCTTGGGTTTTTTTCTTTGCCTGTTGAAGGATAAAAAACAAAAACGCCTCAAAACATGCGTGTGGTACAAAACCACTTAAAAAAAACTGAGCTGATTATTCTAGGCCGAGTTTTTCGGCACTGTTTTTGATGCGGAAACTGCGCAAAAAAACTGCCTAAAGCGGGAAAACCGCTCGCGGGGGGGGGGGGGAAGCATCATGCCCTTTCTTCAGGCGTTTCCGTCTCTGACCTCCCATGGACATCAATTGGAGGCAGAGAAGGCTGTTTTCGCTGCGTTTTTTGCCGATGGCGCTCAATGGCCGCGACCGAAAAAGCGGCAGGTGTTCTTCCGGCAGGTCAAAATCTGCCTCAAAATTCCTGAAGGAATTTTGAGGCAGATTTTTCCGACTGCAAAAAACTATGTGAACAGGGCCTTGGGGGAAACACCTGTAAACCAGATCCTGGTGGGATTCAAACACTAGGTGGCAGCACCAGGTGGCCACGTTATTTACCATTTATCACTCCTCCTCCTTCTGCTCAGGTAGATGCTGTGGAAGACGAAGTTAAGGAAAAGCTGCAGCTCATCCTGCAGGGAAAGCCGGACAACGTGAACGAGAAGGACAAGAACGAGCTGAAGAAGAGGAAACTTCTAAATGAAGTGTAAGTGCCGAGACCAAAGTGTCCTGTGTGCTCCCGGGTAATGATTGTCATGTCTACGGGTAATGTCTCTCTTTAGTTCCGGCTCTTCAACTCTGCTCCATTAGGTCACCGCTATGATCAATGTCTCCAGCTTAACCCTTTTGCTGCCGCGACAATTTTCAGACTTGACATACACAAATAAAACCTATATCCTAAAATAAAAAGAAACCTATTCTAACCCGTATATTATATGAAAGTAGACACTGCATTATAGCAACGACCACATGATCATAAATTACAAGCAACTAAGTCGGTGAGGAGATCATCAGGTATCTGCCACTTGTATACTGCGGGGATAAGTCACCAGATTATAAGTGCCCCATCTCTTACCTAATCTAATAGGCGCTTTAATGTAGATACGTTTTTTTGTTATTTTTGAAAAAAAATTCTTTTTGAGCAAGTTATGATCACTTTTAGTTTTATGCTAATTTGTTCTTAATGCCCAACTGGGTGTTTTGTTTTTTTTACTTTTCACCAAGTGGGCGTTGTAAAGAAAAGTGCATGACCCTGACCAATCTGCATCATACACTTTTCTTCATTCCAGCCCAATCCACAGCACAGCGTGATGTCGCGAGATCACGCTGTGATGGGACTTCCTCCCACAGGTCCTTCACCGGAGCGGCGGAAGAGTCAACAGACATCGCCTCCAGCCTTGCCAAGTCGTTTATCCGAATCTGCAGCTGCTGGAGGCGATGTCTGTTCAGTCTTCTATGGCTCCGGTAAAGGATCTGTGGGAGGAAGTCCCGTCACAGTGTGATCTCGCGAGATCACGCTGTGCTGTGAAACAAGCCGGGCATAAATGAAGAGGAGCGTATGACACTGATTGGTCAGCGTAAAACACTTTTCTTTACAACGCCCACTTGGTGAAAAGAAAAAACGCCCAGTTTGGCATAAAGGACAAATTAGCATAAAAATGATCATAAATAGGACAAAAAACATTTTTAACCCCTCCCCGTCGTAAACATCTTTCAGATTTTAATTTTCGTTTTTTCCTCCCCACCTTCCAAAAGCCATAACTTTTTTTTTTTTTTTTTCCGTCAGTATAGTCCTATGAGGGCTTGATTTTTGAGGGACGAGTTGTAGCTTTTCGTAGCACCATTTATTGTGCCATATAATGTAGTGGGAAACGGGGGAAAAAACTTTTTGGGGGTAGAAAATGAAAAACAACAGCGATTCCTCCATTGTTTTTTTTGCTTAGTTTTTACGGAATTCACTGTGCAATTAAAACAACATGTTATCTTTATTCTGTGGGTCCATACAATTACAGCGATACTAAATATATGTAGTTTTTTTTTTCTATATTTTACTACTTTTACAAGTAAAAAACTAAGTGTAAACATTTTTTATTTATTGTGTCGCCAAATTCTGAGAGCCTTAACTTTTTTATTTTTCCGTCAATTAAGTGGTATGAGGGTTTATTTTTTGCAGGATAAGCTGTAGTTTTAATGATACTAATTTGGGGTCCGTGCAACGTTTTGATCACTTTTCATTCCATTTTTTTGTGGGAGATGAGGACCAAAAAATAGCGATTCTGGCGTTTACAAATTATTAATTTTTTACGGCGTTCACCGTGCGGGTTAAATAATATGTTGTAATAGTTCAGACTTTTACGGATGCGGCGATACCAATTACACTACCGTTCAAAAGTTTGGGGTCACCCAGACAATTTTGTGTTTTCCATGAAAACTCACACTTTTATATTTATCAAATGAGTTGCAAAATGACTAGAAAATATAGTCAAGACATTGACAAGGTTAGAAAGAATGATTTTTATTTGAAATAATAATTTTCTCCTTCAAACTTTGCTTTGGTCTTGGAATGCTCCATTTGCAGCAATTACAGCATTGCAGACCTTTGACATTCTAGCTGTTAATTTGCTGAGGTAATCGGGAGAAATTTCACCCCATGCTTCCAGAAGCCCCTCCCACAAGTTGGATTGGCTTGATGGGCACTTCTTGCGTACCATACGGTCAAGCTGCTCCCACAACAGCTCTATGGGGTTGAGATCTGGTGACTGCGCTGGCCACTCCATTACAGATAGAATACCAGCTGCCGGCTTCTTCCCTAAATAGTTCTTGTATAATTTGGAGGTGTGCTTTGGGTCATTGTCCTGTTGTAGGATGAAATTGGCTCCAATCAAGCGCTGTCCACAGGGTATGGCGTTGCAAAATGGAGTGATAGCCTTCCTTATTCCAAATCCCTTTTACCTTGTACAAATCTCCCACTTTACCAGCACCAAAGCAACCCCAGACCATCACATTACCTCCACCATGCTTGACAGATGGCGTCAGGCACTCTTCCAGCATCTTTTCAGTTGTTCTGCGTCTCACAAATGTTCTTCTGTGTGATCCAAACACCTCAAACTTCGATTCTTCTGTCCATAACACTTTTTTCCAATCTTCCTCTGTCCAATGTCTGTGTGCTTTTGCCCATATTAATCTTTTCCTTTTATTAGCCAGTCTCAGATATGGCTTTTTCTTTGCCACTCTGCCCTGAAGGCCAGCATCCCGGAGTCGCCTCTTCACTGTAGACGTTGACACTGGCGTTTTGCGGGTACTATTTAATGAAGCTGCCAGTTGAGGACCTGTGAGGCGTCTATTTCTCAAACTAGAGACTCTAATGTACTTGTCTTGTTGCTCAGTTGTGCAGCGGGGGCCTCCCACTTCTCTTTCTACTCTGGTTAGAGCCTGTTTGTGCTGTCCTCTGAAGGGAGTAGTACACACCATTGTAGGAAATCTTCAGTTTCTTGGCAATTTCTCGCATGGAATAGCCTTCATTTCTAAGAACAAGAATAGACTGTCGAGTTTCACATGAAAGCTCTCTTTTTCTAGCCATTTGGAGAGTTTAATCGAACCCACAAATGTAATGCTCCAGATTCTCAACTAGCTCAAAGGAAGGTCAGTTTTATAGCTCCTCTAAACAGCAAAACTGTTTACAGCGGTGCTAACATAATTGCACAAGGGTTTTCAAGTGTTTTCTAATCATCCATTAGCCGTCTAACACAGTTAGCAAACACAATGTACCATTAGAACACTGGAGTGATGGTTGCTGGAAATGGGCCTCTATACACCTATGTAGATATTGCATTAAAAACCAGACGTTTGCAGCTAGAATAGTCATTTAGCACATTAACAATGTATAGACCCTAAACTTTTGAACGGTAGTGTATGTTTTTTGTTTTTTTTAACTATGCTCTAGGGGGAAAAGGTTTGTTTTTTTTTTTATTTTATTTTTGACTTTTAATATTTTTTTTCTTTATTTTTTTTACATAAAAAATAACTATTTTACAATTTTTTTTATTAGTCCACCTAGGGGACTTCAACCAGCGATCGTTAGATCGCTTGCACTATATACTGCAATACTAATGTATTGCAGTATATCGTGATTCTGACAGCCTTAGCCCTGCTGGAGGCAGCGCTTAATAGGAGCACAAAGATGGCGGACCTGGGGGCCTTCATTAGGCCCCCAGGCAGCCATAGCAACCATCGCCACCCTGCGATTGCATTGCGGGGGGCACGATGAGCTGCTAGAGGGGGTCGCCCCCTCTTTCCAACGATTTAGATGCCGCGGTCGCTATTGACCGCTCGTTACTGTGAAGTGTCGTCTGTAACAAACAGCCGACACCTGCATCGTATGGAGTGGGTTCACTCCGTGAGCCCGTTCCATACTTCCCTCTACCCAGCTATGACATATGGATACTTCAAATGTCGGGAAGGGGTTAAAAGAAAACAAAACATCTGTTCTCTACATTAAAGTGCCTTTTACATTAGGTAGGAGATCGGGCAGTTATAAACTGGTGACAGAGCCTCTTTAAAGGGGTTATCCGGGGACCAAAAATTGCCTTGCAATGATCTATTTATGTGAAAAGAAGTAATTTACTAATCTACTTTAATTTAAACTTCTCAAGCAACAGGCAACGTGACAGCCCCTTGTGGTCATGTTCACAAACAGCACATGAAGCAAGAGCTCAGTCACATGGGGCCGTGTCGAGGCGCAATCATTCGTAGAAAAGCTCCAGCACTTACTGAATAATTCATGAGGTTTGAACTGCGCCATTTAGTACAGAACGTTAAATTAAAGTACATTACTAAGTGACTTCTTCTCACATAAATATATTATTGCAATGCAATTTTGGTCCCCGGATAACCCCTTTAATAACCGTGTGTGCCCACTTGAGTTTTCGCTGAATGGTCCTCTTTTTTGTGTATCTGCTTGTATCTCATTTTTGAGATAGCCTGCGGTCTGTAAGAGCGACGAACTGGAGATGTCCGTGTATTACATGGATGGCTATTCATCTGAATGGCCGCCATGTAATACCACAACGGCTGCTGCAGGAGAAAGGTCTGGCCAGAGAAGGCTTCCCTCAGCAAAATCGGCTGTTTTCTGGGTGTGTCTGGAGTCGGAGGACCTGCGGTAATCGACTGTTTTCTGGGTGTGTCTGGAGCCGGAGGACCTGCGGTAATCGACTGTTTTCTGGGTGTGTCTGGAGCCGGAGGACCTGCGGTAATCGACTGTTTTCTGGGTGTGTCTGGAGCCGGAGGACCTGCGGTAATCAGCTGTTTTCTGGGTGTGTCTGGAGCCGGAGCACCTGCGGTAATCAGCTGTTTTCTGGGTGTGTCTGGAGCCGGAGCACCTGCGGTAATCGGCTGGTTGCTGCAGTGGGAAAGGGTTGCTCACGGATGAGACAACCCCTTTAATATGGGAATACATCCTAAAATATCGAAATAAATTTGTTGCGTCTTCCTGAGTACTATGTTTTTCATTTTGCTGTTCCTACACCAGGCGGGGGTCAGTGTGCAAAACTACAACTTCCAGCATGCCTTATTTTTGGAGAGCAAAGAAATTAGCGTTTAATGTTTTTGTTTTTTGCAATGGCAGACTGCACAAGAGTAATTCTTCCATTGGGGTTTTTATTTTTATAGTGGGTGTTTTTGTTTTTTTAGAGTTTTATGCTGTTTACCAATAATTATAATGTCGTTTTATAGTACTGGTAGTTATGGTTACATGAATACTACCTATAACAGGGGGGGCACTTCACATACCTGTGCGGCTGATGTCCCTCTTTTGTCCTGGCGTCGACCTCTCTAGCATCGCGTGCACGATCTCTGCTATATCTTCCTCACTTGTGGTGTCGTTGTTTGTAGTTCATCTCTTGCTGTAATAGAAATCTGCTCGCCATCAAATGACTTTCTGCTGAGCTTGTGCTTCACTACAGAAGCCAATCAGTGTAAGCAGAGCTGCAGTGTAAACCTTGGGGGAGGAACCGCGCAGCCGCCGGCGTTTTTGATGAGTCCGAAGGTGGATTATAGACTATGTAGCTAAGATGGAGTCCCTGATCATAACGGTGCCCTAATAAAACAGCCAAATGGGCAACACAGAAGAATAAATAGCAGCCAAGCATTATCCATAGGCAAAGACGAAGATCTACCAGAGACCATTAAATATACTAAGACTAGTTCTACCCACCCCTGGTCATGTAGACGTACGGTCTCTAGCTTGTAATATTAAGAGCAGATGATTATTGGGTTTTTATCTTTTATTCAGGACAATTAAAACCTACTGGGTGACGAAGGGAAAAGGTTTCAGCACGAGTATTACAAAGCAGGAGACGGACCTGACGCCGGAAATGATTGCCAGGTAAGTCACATGTCAATGACTTGGGCCTCGGCTATGGAGTATTATTGACACCTGCATTGTCGTTTTTTGAAGTGGGAGCTTTGGTGACGATACTCCGTGAATAGCAATTCCCAAATTTCATGGTGTCTTCAGCTCTTGGACCTCCTCCGATGTTCTCTTCTGACTTGTCTTTATGACGAGGTTTAGGTGTAACTCCCCTTGTGGTTGCATCTATGTGGTGCCCTATTGACCAGTGAGGCCAGAAGAAACTCCTGATCGCAACAGAGTTGTAATAAAGAGTTCTAGTCTGGATGGGTCAACCCCCTGGTCTAGGAGAAGTTTAACTCCTCGAAGTCCAAGTAGGGCTGAGCAATTACGACCTAAATCCAAGTCACGATTAATTGAACATGTAACTTCGATTACGATTGTTAAACAATTATTTAGGCCACACCCCTTTTGCATGGCACACACCCCCCCCCCTACTTGCATGCTACAGCATTGAATTAATATTTATCCCCGGAGCCTGCTGTATACTACAGTATATAATATACTGTGTGGGGGCAGTGTCAAGTATAATGCTCCCCCATAGCTGCCAGCACACCGTATAATGGCCCCATAACTGTCATCCACACCGTATAATGCCCTCTCCACGGTATAACGCCCCATAGCTGCCACTACATAGTGTAAGGCCCGCACAAATGACTTCCACGCAGTATAATGCCCCCATAGCTGCCCCCACCAGTGCCTGATAAAAATAATAACCTACTCCCCTAACCCCGTTCCACGATGAGTGGAGGAGATCCCTTTTCTCCCCTGGTCTGTGCAGCTCGGCGCAGACAGGCGCGATGACGTCACTGCCTGGCGTCCAGTGATACGTAGTAAATGGTAGAGCAGGGACTTTACGGTCCCCTGCTCTGCAATTGGATTCAACTGTACCTGCGTCCTGAAGATGCAGATACAGTTTAAACCGGGAGAAAATAATTGATAAAACCGGAATTCACAAGATAACCTCAATTAATTGCGCTCAATTTCGATTTATTTTTTGATTAATTGCCCAGCCCTAAGTCCAAGCCATTTTTGGAATTTAAACTTTTCACTCCCCGCCTTCCATGGGCCATAACTTCTTTTTTTTTTCCCCATCGATTTCAGCAGTGTGAGGGCTTATTTTCTGCGGCACGAGCTGTGTTTTTTATTGGTACCATTTTTTGGTACATACGATTTTAATAATCACTTTTTATTACGTTTCTTTTTCACCGCTAAGGTGACCAAAAAACTGATACTGGTGTTTTTATATATATTTTTTCTTGTTACGGAGTTCACCGTGTGAGTTAAATATTGCTATATTGTAATAGTTCGGAATTTTACGGCGATACCAATTTTGTTTGTTTTACATTACTTTAAAGTAAAAGGTGTTTTGTTTTTTTTACTTTTTATTATCTAATTCTATATTTTTTCACTGTTTACATTTTTTTATTAACTTATTGAACCAGCGATTGTCATTGCAGCATATTGTATTGCAGCATATTGTCATTTTTACAGGCTCCTGTTAAGTCCTGCCACAGGAAGGGCTTAACAGAGGCAGAGTGAAGGCAGACCTGGGGTCCTTCATTAGGCTCCTGTGCTGCCATGACAACCATCGGCACCCTGCAATCGTTTGACGGGGGGGGGGGGGGGTGGCGATGAGCTGTCAAAGGGGGCCGCCCACCTTTATTTAACGCCTCAGATTCTGCAGTCACTATTGACCGCAGCATTTGAGAGATTAAACGGCCAGGAACAGCACGATCGCTGTTCGTGGGCGTTAGTCCCGGGTGTCTGCTGTAATACACAGGTGACGCCCGTAGCGTATGGAGCGGGCTCAGCGCGTAAACCCGCTCCATACTTCTCCCCCTGCACCATGACGTACCGGCACGTCACTGTGCATCAAGGGGTTAAATGTGTCTCCCTGCTGCAGAGCATCATGGTCCGGATTAAGAGCAGTTAGGGGCTTTCTATCATAGTCGCCTCTAATGCTTTATGCATAGCTGCTGGTCATATCTATGTAAAAGCAGCATCTCCCCCCTCCTCCTTTCTCTGTCACTCTTTTCTGGTTTACCATTTGCAGTGGTTCTTGGAGAGACAAGAAATTCAAGGCCTATAATTTTAACGCATTAGGAGTGATGCCAGAATGTGGGCACCTGCACCCCCTGTTGAAGGTCCGCACACAGTTTAGACAGATCTTCTTAGAAATGGGGTGAGTGAAGCCACTAATCCTCCATGCCCTTCATATCTGTGCCCTCTACTTTACTTGTCTTAGTCCTTTCTTCATTAGTGTTCTGTGTATCCGGTGACTCCATTTTACCTTCTTTTGTTCAGATTTACAGAGATGCCGACCAATAACTTCATAGAGAGTTCCTTCTGGAACTTTGACGCTTTGTTCCAACCTCAGCAGCATCCAGCCAGAGACCAGCATGACACCTTCTTCCTGCAGGGTCGGTATCAATGTGTTATGTCTGAAAAGCGTATGTTCACCGCCATCACAGCTGTCAGCACAGCTGTCGACCGCACCACACCATTACCGCCACTAACAACTGCACCTCCACTACCACCACATCATCAGACAACTGCTGCTCCACTACCACCACCGTCATAGCAGCAGACAACTGCCACCACGGCAGCCGGCAAACACGCCACTACCATCACCAAGGCATCTGAAAAAACTATTGAACCTGTGTTAAAAACTTTTCTTTGCATTTTTGTTAATGCTGTTGTGTTTTACCCAAAGGTGTGAGTGGCGAAAGCACAACATTATTAGGCTGGGTTCACACGACCATGTTACGTCCGTAATGGACGGAACGTATTTCGGCCGCAAGTCCCGGACAGAACACAGTGCAGGGAGCCGGGCTCCTAGCATCATAGTTATGTACGATGCTAGGAGTCCCTGCCTCACTGCCGCCGGACTCCTAGCATTGTACATAACTATGATGCTAGGAGCCCGGCTCCCTGCACTGTGTTCGGTCCAGGACTTTCGGCCGAAATACGTTCCGTCCATTACGGACGTAACATGGTCGTGTGAACCCAGCCTTAGCATGCCCTGGCACAAGCGGTTTTACTCTGTGTTCTAAAACTGTATGTAATCACTTGAGTGAAGCCTTGTTTTTTTGTGAAGTTAATATGTTGCCGTTTCATTTGCTTCAGATCCAGCGCTGGCATCCGAATTTCCTATGGATTATCTAGAGCGGGTCAAGAAAGTTCATTCTGAGGGCGGATATGGATCACAGGGGTGAGATATTCATGTTCCTCTTTTTGGTTTGCCATGATGGTGGAATCGGACTACTTATTACATAGCTCCTCCCTCCTGTCAGTCACCCTGTGGTGGGAGGAGCAGACTCCTTGTCTCATAGCCCCTCCCTCCTGTCTTAGCCTGTGGTGGGAGGAGACGACTGTGACATCATAAAATTATCCATATGTAATTCATGCAACTCTTGCAGGTATAAATATGATTGGAGCATAAATGAGGCGAAGAAGAATATCCTGCGGACACACACCACAGCGGTCAGTGCTCGGATGCTCTACGAGCTTGCTCAGCAGGTAAGTTCGGGTTCAGTAGTGTTGTCAGTGACTAGTAGTCAGGAGTAAAGGTGTTTTCTCTACCTATAAATGTAGAAGGGAAGAAGAGGAAGCGACGCTCCTCTAAGGTGATATTGTTTTAGAATGCTTAGTCGTAACGAATCATGAGCTGGTATGACTCACCTAGTGGAGATGTATAGGCACAACGCTACTGCATGGCGTTGTATGAGTTAGAAGGATTTGTCTGGATGCCGGCTGTCACCCACTGCTGTCCCTCAGGTGGATAGAATCCTTTGTTCCTTCGGAGGACGAGTCATTCAAGAGAGAGCAGGAAAAATTGTGCAGGGTTCGGGTCACGGCGCCGGGCAGGTAATTTTTTTTCAAGCAGATGTCTTTCTTTTATAAATATTTATTGCAGCACTACGCGTTTCAACACCGGACAGGTCCCTTCATCAGGTTCATACATGATGAAGGTATGAACCTGATGAAGGGACCTGTCCAGTCCTGAAACGCGTAGTGCTGCAATAAATATTTATAAAAGAAAGACATCTGCTTGAAATAATTACCTGCCCAGCGCCGTGACCCAAACGCTGCACAATTTTTTCCTACTTTCTCTTGAATTTCCTCTCCTATGTGTTTTTGTCACTCCTATAGATATATTTTTTTTGTATATATATATATATATATATATGTTTTTTTTCTATCTGTTATGTAGAAGAAGTTTACGCCGGTAAAATATTTCTCCATTGACCGAGTATTCAGAAATGAAACTCTGGATGCCACCCATCTAGCAGAATTTCACCAGATCGAAGGTGTGGTGGCCGACTTTGGACTAACCCTAGGAGACCTCATGGGTGTTCTGAAGGAATTCTTCACTAAACTCGGTATGTAGAAGACTCACATTTACTATGAGCACAATGCATGTTTACATTAGGTTATATTATTACACCGAGGAAAGGAAAATTAGATTTTTGTAGTACTTGGATGTAGCAGTGGTGTACAGCACAATAACAGAAAGGGTTTTGTCCAGTGACAACCGGCTCCAACAACCATCAGTTTTTAAAGTTCATTCCACCATTTGGTTAAAATTATGTGCAGTATCTTCACTCTCACTAACTATAGTACTGCCCCCTATGGACAAGCATAAAACTACTATAATATTGCCCCTATATACAAGAATATAACTACTATAATACTGCCACATGTACAAGAATATAACTACTATATTACTGCCTCCTATGTACAAGAATATAACTACTATAATACTGCTCCCTATATACAAGACTATATCTACTATAATACTGCTCCCTATATACAAGAATATAACTACCATAATACTGCCTCCTATATACAAGAATATAACTACTATACTACTTCTCCTATATACAAGAATATAACTACTAGAATACTACCCACTATATACAGTGAAGGAAATAAGTATTTGATCCCTTGCTGATTTTGTACGTTTGCCCACTGTCAAAGACATGAACAGTCTAGAATTTTTAGGCTAGGTTAATTTTACCAGTGAGAGAGAGATTATATAAAAAAAAACAACTGAAAATCACATAGTCAAAATTATATTTATTTGCATTGTGCACAGAGAAATAAGTATTTGATCCCTTTAGCAAACAAGACTTAATACTTGGTGGCAAAACCCTTGTTGGCAAGCACAGCAGTCAGACATTTTTTGTAGTTGATGATGAGGTTTGCACACATGTTAGATGGAATTTTGGCCCACTCCTCTTTGCAGATCATCTGTAAATCATTAAGATTTCCAGTACATCCCTCATGACAGCACCACAGGAGGTTGCCCTATTGACCTCTGTAGGGACAGGAAGACAGAGAGGTTAAAAGGCCCCTCCCACCACCCACTTGCCAGTGTTCTTCCTGTCCCTACAGGGTCAGGAGCAGAGAGATGTCGCTCCTGTGTTGCTGCAGGAAAAAACTCGGGCAAGGGGCAAGATCGGGGGCTCCGTGCACTCCCCCTTCTCTTCCCCCTAAAGCCTAGGCTAACACCCCTCGAACGAGAGGTCCCTTAGCTCCCACCCTAAGACACCTACCGGAGGAATCCTAGGCAGGGTTCGGGTAGTGTGTGGGGGTTGGGGATTCCCAAGCAGGCTTCGGCCTGGCTGCGTGACCAGGCGGGGACCGGCAGCTCCATAAGTTTGGACGCACCGGCAGGGATCCTCGCTGCGCCGCATAGCAAGCCTCAGTCGCCGGCTATGGCGGCTGCACTCCAACGAATAGCCGACCGGAAATGACGTCGGGCTACTTCCGGTCTGCGGGAAATTCAAGACGCCCGCATTTAAAGGGACACGCACAGGTATGTAGTTAGAGCTGATACCTCTAACTTGGATTATTTTTGTGGATTGCATATTGCATTGCCTGTTACCTGTCGCGGTATGGAACTTCCTCGTCCTGACGGAACTCCAGATATGTCCCAGGGTCACGTGCGTCTCACCCTTGGGGTAAGGGTTATGACTCCTTATGTATGCACACCATACTTTATCGACCTTATGTTTTCCCTTGGAAAAGATTCCTCTCAGAGACAAACTGATAAAAAGAAGGTTAAAAAATGTGCGACTTGTGCAAAAAAATTGCCAGATTCACATAGGAAACAATTGTGTCAGGATTGTATTGCAAAAATACTAAAAGAGGAACAACCAACGTTCATGTCTGAACTTAGGGCTATGATTCGTGAAGAAGTGAGTCAGTCAGTAGCCTCCCTCGCCCATCCTCAATAAACTCCCTCTCATTCCCGGGCAAAAAGACCACAGATGGAAGTGGATCAAAAATATTGTCCTCCCTCTCAGGGGTCTGACTCGGAGCAGGAGTGTTACTACCTATCGGAGGGTGAGTTTAGAAGAAGGAGAGGAACTCTTGCCTTCAACTTCCACTCAAGAGAAAAAAAATGTCTTCTCTTCGGAGATGTCTGATACCTTAATTCAGGCTATACGGGAAACCATGGATATTCCCGAAGAAGACCAACCACATACCATCCAGAATGAGATGTTTGGAGGTCTAACGGAAAAGAAAACGAAGGTTTTTCCGGTAAATGAAAATCTCAAAAGAATGGTGACAACTGAATGGGAAGATTCAGAAAAAAGGCTCTTCATTTCAAGAGATTTTAAAAACAGACTTCTCTTTGATCCAGAAGACTCTAAACCTTGGGATGAGATCCCAAAAGTAGATGTCCCAGTAGCCAGGGTTGCTAAAAAAAAACGCAATCCCATTTGAAGATTCCTCGCAGTTGAAGGACGCCATGGACCGAAAGGCAGACGGGCTACTGAAAAGAGCGTGGGAATCTTCCTCTGCTTTGATCTCGACTAATATCGCGGCCACATCAGTAGCAAGAGCAATGTTTATATGGTTAAACCAGCTGGAGACCCATTTGATGATGAAGAGATCACGACAAGATCTATTAGAATCTCTACCCTTACTAAAGATGGCAACCGGATTCTTGGTAGACGCCTCAGCGGAATCTATTCGATTTGCTGCCAGGAATGGGGCTCTCTCAAATGCTGCTAGAAGAGCATTATGGCTCAAAATGTGGTCAGGAGATACGAAGTCCAAGAACAAATTATGTTCTATCCCGTTTACAGGGTCTCTGATGTTCGGTCCTCTCCTGGATAACATGCTGGAGAATGCAGCAGATAGAAAAAAGGGGTTTCCTGAAGAGAAACCAAAAAGATCCCCCTCAGTTTGGGAGGTTTCGCCAACAGAGGGATCCTACCTTACAGAACTACAGCGGGAAAGGGAAGTCCGGTCGCTGGAGTTACCCCAAAGGAAGAAGGGGTCGAGGATATCTCCTTAACCCCAATAACTCATTTCAGCCCTCAAAGCAATGACGCCAAGAGCGTAGGAGGAAGACTCCTACAATTTTATCCCAAATGGTCGAGAATAACCCAGAACCCCTGGGTTCTAAAGATCATAGAAGAAGGGTACAAAATAGAATTTTCCTCCATTCCTCCAGAGAAATTTCTAATAACCCAGTACCAAGCAAAAGACCTTCATCAGATCCTTATCCGGGACGTCCAGAAACTACTCAAATTGAGAGCCATTTCTCCAGTTCCCCACAACGAAAAATGCAAAGGCCACTATTCAAAAATCTTCTTAGTCAAAAAACCAAACGGTTCCTACAGGACAATAATCAACCTGAAGGTCCTAAACAAGTGGGTGAAATATCGAAAATTCAAGATGGAGTCTAGAGATCGACTATTCCTCTAATAAGGGAAGAGGCATCAATGTGTACGATCAATTTAAAGGATGCGTATTATCACGTTCCTATCCACCCCGCTTACCAGAGATTCCTCAGATTCGCAATTCAGGACGGTCCTTCCATTCTCCACTTCAGGTTTGTCTGCCTCCCTTTCGGCATTTCCTCCGCCCCCAGAATTTTTACAAAAATTATGGCAGAGATCATGGCATTCGTAAGAAGTCAGGGCATAGTAATTATCCCATATCTAGACGACTTCTTGTTGACGGCAGATACTCCGTCTATCTTAGACAGTCATCGGTCACAGGTTCTTTCCCTACTACAGGAATTGGGATGGATAATCAACTTTCAGAAGTCAAGTCTTCCTCCCCAAAAACAGAAGGTCTTCTTAGGAGTACTACTAGACTCCTCCCTTCAACATTCCTTCCTCCCAAGAGAGAAACAAATAATCCTACTGGCAGAAGTAAGGAAATTTTGGGGGAAAGACGCCTGTTCCATAAGGGAATGTATGCAGATGTTGGGAATGATGACGTCTTGCATCCAATCTATTCCATGGAGTCAATTTCACTCCAGACTCTTACAGAATCTGATCTTGTCCCAGTGGGATCGAAAACAGAACTCCCTGAATTCAAGAATTCAAATTTCCGAGACTGTGAAATCAACCCTCCTGTGGTGGCTCTGCACAAACAACATAGACAAGGGAGTCCCCTGGAGAACTTCTCCTTATGTAGTGATTACCACAGATGCCAGCAAACACTGCTGGGGGTCGGTAATCCAAGACAAGCACTTTCAGGGCACGTGGCCTGTTCAAATGATGAGGATGTCCTCAAACTTCAGAGAACTAAAAGCCGTATGGGAGACACTTATAAGAGCTTCACCCATCATAAAAGGGAAGCATATAAGAATTTTATCGGACAACACGACAGCGGTGTCCTTTCTTCGCCATCAAGGGGGAACAAGACACACTCTTCTTCAGGCCCTCTCTACACAAATTTTCAGTTGGGCAGAAGAAAATGTCCTATCAGTCTCTGCAGTCCACCTAAAAGGCTCAGAACCAGCAGATTTCCTGAGTCGGGAAAAAGTAGACCCTGGAGAATGGTCCCTAAACAGGGAAGTCTTTCTGTCCTTAACCCGAAGATGGGGTTATCCACAAATAGACCTGTTTGCCACGAGGAAAAACTCCCAAGTAGAGACATTCTGCTCCCTAAATCTCAGAGACAACCCATTGGGAGTAGATGCATTGTCCCAACCCTGGGGCATGGATATGGCCTATGCCTTTCCTCCGTTTCCTCTAATACCAATGGTATTAAGAAAAATCCAGGAAGATTTGACAAAGCTCATCATTATTCTTCCCTATTGGCCAAAAAGAAGTTGGTTTCCAATCGTAAAATACCTAGCGTTGGAAGACCCTATCATGCTCCCAGTTAGGGAGAATCTTCTCTCCTAGGGTCCCTTATTCTTTCAGGGAATAGAAACTCTGAAATTGTCAGCCTGGATCCTGAAAGGCAGATCTTGAGGAACCACGGTCTGTCAGATGAGGTCATTTCAACTGTCTTATCAAGTCATAAAGAAGTTACCTCAAAAAATGTGGAAGAAATTCTGTTCCTGGTATGGAGACCCAGGACCAGACCCCTTTTCTCCCAACATCGCGAAAATCCTAGATTTTTTACAATCAGGATTCAAAAAAGGGCTTAGCCCTAGTACCTTAAAAGTACAGATTTCAGCCTTAGGTCATTTTTTTAACACTCCCCTGGCTGAACATCGGTGGATCAGAAGATTCACCCAAGCGGTCTCTAAACTGAAACCTTCCCTAAAGAAATCAGTTCCTACCTGGGATTTGAATGTAGTGTTAACGACTCTTTGTGAGCCCCCCTTTGAGCCGCTCGACACAATTAGTATGCATTTTTTAACTCTAAAAGCTGCATTCTTAGTCGCTATTACTTCAGCAAGAAGGATTGGAGAAATCCAATCTCTGTCGGTCATAGAACCCTACCTAAAAGTACAAGAGAATAGGATCATTCTAAAGCTGGATCCTTCCTTTATTCCAAAGGTATCTACTGCTTTCCATCGAGAACAATAAATAATTCTACCTTCCTTTTATCCAGATCCAAAAAACCAACAAGAAGAAAAATTCCATTGCCTGGATGTCAGGCGAACAATTCTTCAGTATCTGGATAGAACCTCCTCCTGGAGACGAGATAAAAATCTATTTGTCCTGTTTGGGGGAAAGAATAGAGGAAAGAGCCTCAAAAGGCTCTCTAGCGAGATGGGTAAAAACTACCATACAAGAAGCCTACAAGTCCCAAGGACTATGTGCCCCGCAAGGCATCAGAGCCCATTCAACGAGGGCAGTTTCGGCATCCTGGGCAGAAAGAAGAGAAGCCTCTATGGACCAAATCTGCAGAGCTGCCACTTGGTCAAGCCATCATACGTTTTGCAAACATTATAGGCTAGATGTTCTGTCCGATACGGACTTAAGTTTTGGACAGAAAGTCCTCCAATCCGTAGTCCCACCCTGAGCATTATAATCTGGTATTGCTCCTGTGGTGCTGTCATGAGGAATGTACTGGAAAATAGGAATTAGACCTACCGGTAATTGTATTTCCAGGAATCCATCGTGACAGCACCCTTACATTCCCTCCCTTATTGAAATTCTGATTTGTGCAATTAACATGTCAGTTATTATCCCTAGAAATAAAATAGGGTTGTATCCATCCTGGTGTAGTAATTGAAAAACACTGGCAAGGGGTGGTGGGAGGGGACTTTTAACCTCTCTGTCTTCCTGTCCCTACAGAGGTCAATAGGGCAACCTCCTGTTGTGCTGTCATGATGGATTCCTGGAAATACAATTACCGGTAGGTCTAATTCCTATTTTCGAGGCTGTCGCTTGGCAACTCGGATCTTCAGCTCCCTCCATAAGTTTTCGATGGGATTAAGGTCTGGAGACTGGCTAGGCCACTCCATGACCTTAATGTGCTTCTTTTTGAGCCACTCCTTTGTTGCCTTGGCTGTATGTTTCGGGTCATTGTCGTGCTGGAAGACCCAGCCACGAGCCATTTTTAATGTCCTGGTGGAGGGAAGGAGGTTGTCACTCAGGATTTGACGGTACATGGCTCCATCCATTCTCCCATTGATGCGGTGAAGTAGTCCTGTGCACTTAGCAGAGAAACACCCCCAAAACATAATGTTTCCACCTCCATGCTTGACAGTGGGGACGGTGTTCTTTGGGTCATAGGCAGCATTTCTCTTCCTCCAAACACGGCGAGTTGAGTTAATGCCAAAGAGCTCAATTTTAGTCTCATCTGACCACAGCACCTTCTCCCAATCACTCTCAGAATCATTAAGATGTTCATTTGCAAACTTCAGACGGGCCTGTACATGTGCCTTCTTGAGCAGGGGGACCTTGCGGGCACTGCAGGATTTTAATCCATTACGGTGTAATGTGTTACCAATGGTTTTCTTGGTGACTGTGGTCCCAGCTGCCTTGAGATCATTAACAAGTTCCCCGCGTGTAGTTTTCGGCTGAGCTCTCACCTTCCTCAGGATCAAGGATACCCCATGAGGTGAGATTTTGCATGGAGCCCCAGATCGATGTCAATTGACAGTCATTTTGTATGTCTTCCATTTTCTTACTATTGCACTAACAGTTGTCTCCTTCTCACCCAGCGTCTTTCTTATGGTTTTGTAGCCCATTCCAGCCTTGTGCAGGTCTATGATCTTGTCTCTGACATCCTTAGAAAGCTCTTTGGTCTTGCCCA